>NC_133334.1:10957048-11079548 GCF_042186555.1 Aquarana catesbeiana | reverse complement strand
ATTCACATTGAATTTGCTATTCATGAGAAGCAAACTGTGTGTCATTGATGAACCCAAAAAAATATACTCAAACTATTGTCCTTTTTTTATACACAGGATGAGTCCATCCAGGAGGAATGTGGGGAAAGTGGCAGGCAGGAGGAGACCGGGCCCATGGACAGCCTGGAGGAGGCCGGATTCACCATCATCCTGGAGGAGGCTGGGCCCAGTGTCAGGCAGGAGGTGGCTGCTCCCAGTGAGGTGGCTGCTCCCAGTGAGGTGGCTGGGCCAAGTGAGGTGGCTGGGCCCAGTAGGAGCCTGACCGAATCCCAAGTGCCTCCCCTCCACCTTCCCAAAAAAAGGGCCAGGAAGGGGATGGTCACACAGGACGCATCCCTGCGCCTCATGCAAGAGGCCACCCGTTTTTTAAGGAGCCCCCCCAAAGCGGAAGAATCCTATGGCTGCTACTTAGCCAGCAGGCTTCTTCAGATGGATTGGGAGCAGCGCCTCATTTGTGAGCGCCTATTTGGGGAAACAATCCATAAGGGGCTGCAGGGCACGCTAACACAAAACACCCAACTACATGAGGCAGCCCCCCCTCCTCCTCCTCCTCCTCCTCCTGCCACAACTGAAACACCAGAGCCACAGCCTCAAAAGAAGGCTACAGGGAAGGCTGCAGGGCAGCGTGGAGGAAAGGCTGCAGGGAAGAGAAGAAAGTGATGACCTGGGTTCAGTCTGGTCTGACAGAAGACGCAGGCTGTTGTAGGACCACAGTCTTGGGACATCTAGATCATCTGCTGGTGCTGTTGATCTCTGGGATTCTTGGACCAGATTGTGCTCCCTCTTATATGGACTCCGCAAGATCCCAATTTTCTGGTACACCTACTTTTTCCAGCGTTGACTTCCTCTTTATTTTATTTTGACCATGAATAAATGGATCTTTTTTGAGTTGAGCAAAAGACTTTATGTGTTTTCTTTGAAATCATTGATTTTACACACAATGTTAAATTAACAAGGGACAACAATCTCATTGAGTTTGGAAAAAACACACCAAAAATACATTACTAATGTTAATAATGTTCAAGTGGTAAGTCTTGAAAATAAAAAAATTTACATAACCAAAAACGGTGCTTTGGGTTAACTTTATCTAAAAACTAAAAAATAATCACTATAAAAAAAAAACTGAATAATGGGTTCTTTGTGGTAACTTTACAAACCTAAAAAAAAAAAAAAAAAAAAAAAGGGGAAAAAGTATTATTAGTATGGAAACATTGTTTTTAAAATGCATACTATATCATTCATGAGATCAAAGAGAAAAATAATCCAGAAATCAGTTTGGGAGAACTCTGATTATGAACAGCAAAACACCTTCGTTCTTTAGAGCCTTCGTAAAGAAGAAATAAAATGCGCTGCATTCAACGATCACAGATTTTGCAGCGTGATGAATGTGCTACCTACAATACGAACACTAGTTTTACTAGACCGAGTGCTTCCGTTTAGTTTTTGCTTATGAGCATGCGTCGTTTTTTGTCCGTCGGACTAGCATACAGACGAGCGGACTTCGGGGTCCGTCGTAGTTACGACGTAAAGATTTGAAGCATGCTTCAAATCTAAAGTCCGTCGGATTTGAGGCTAAAAAAGTCCATTGAAAGTCCGGAGAAGCCCACACACGATCGGATTACCAGCCAGCTTTAGTCCGTCAGCGTCCGTTGGACTTTTGTAGACGAAAAGTCCGACCGTGTGTACGCGGCATTATACATCTCTTTGTGTACCCCCTTATGTTTCAAATTAAATGATGTTTTTGTTTCCTTTTTTCTCCTTTTTTTTCCCCTTGGGCGCCCGGCGCTTTGGCTGCTGCCGCTTCCGGATCGGGGGTTCTCCTTTGATGTGGCTTCCCGGCAATGGGGGGAGGAGCCAGTGACCATCTTGCAGCCCCTCCTCCTTTTTCCCCATCAGGCACCCGGGCTGGTACCGGCTGCTGCATTAGGGATCCTTCTGGAACATCCTCGGACGTCCCCGATCACTGTGCATGCGCAGGGCCCCGCGCGTGCTACATGACATGGGAGCGTCACGCAATTGTGATGAGAATAACGTCTTTTCGGGGGCCGCTGGTTCTTCCCCAATGCCAGGGAAGCCACACGAGGCTGTCGGCATTGACGGCCATGCCCCTGTAATGGTCCGATCATCTGGGCACGCGCTTGTGGGGGATCCACGATAACGAGTATACTCCCCTAGGAAGTAGTGTATATATATATATGGGCGGTAATCATTCAGGATTTCTAGCTCTTTCCTGCTGAATGGGTCTGAAGTTTATGCAGCTCCTGCACTGTAAGTACACTTTAGCAATATGATTCTTATACCATTTTGGCCCAACACATTTACTTTCTACTGTTGCTGATCACCTGTAGTGAGAGTTTTTATACATTTTTATACGTATATATTTCAGACTGGTCGACTCTCATTGGGCACTGATCCACGGAACCTGACACAGCTTGCAGCCAATCCCGGGCTAGGCTACAAACCACAGTCTGATTATATAGGGCAGCATGGTGCAGTCTCATATATGCCTTAATACCTTTCAGGTAATTTTTGGGATCACTTTGTTTCTCGCATGAATTTTGTGGTGCACTTTTCTTTATTTTCTTGTTCACTGGTGTCAGTGTCCCTCACTCATGATTGTCACTTACCTCAATTGGCCTATGCACATTGCACTCACTTTTCCTAACTTCTACCTTATTTTGCATGTTCGCACAAACTCTCCCCCCCCCCCACTTTATTTGCTTTTTAATCACTCAATATTCCTTTTCCTTTCTTTTCTTTCTCTCCATCACCTTACACCCACTATTATCTTCGCACATTGGTTTAGATTGAGCTGGTGTATACCACTGCAACCCTCCATATAACGACATTTGTTGGTCAATGTTGTTATGGAATTATGTCTGCAAATGCATGTTTAGCTTAATAAGTCTGAAAGTGCTTCCTACTGGAGCTCATTTCTTTTTAACATTTATGTGATACCATTTTTGTAAAATAAATACGGCTATTTTTTCATACATTTCTGACTCAATTATCTTACTTTGCTGCCTAAAAACTCCACCCTGGGGGAATTCCTCTCTTTTTTTATTCAATTTTAGGGGTGAGCAGCATTTTTTCTCCTCTCTTTGTGTTCTCTCTTTGCATGATACAGGCTCTTTTCCACTGTGAGTCTGTGATTGCCGACCATCTCTCTCTGAACTTATCTACCGCCGACTCCTTTAAAATCTGCAACCACTCGTAGGCGATTTAGGTGCCCATTTGAATCGCATTTGAAGAGCTTGGAGAGACTTAAAAAAGCTTTGGGGTATTTTAATAGGTAAAGAGCGTAGCAAGTATAGGACTCTAGGTAGTATGGTCATTTTGCAGATGGCAGCCCTGCCAAGCCAGGAGAAGAACTTATTATGCCAATTTAGTAGGTCTCCCTCAATGATTTTGAGAAGGGGTAGAAAATTGCATGAGAAAATGGAATCTAGTTTAGGAGTCAGCCATACTCCTAGGTATTTAATGGCTTGTGCCTCCCACTTGAAGGAGCTGTTGTCTTTAACTATCTTTAATTTGGTTTCTGGAAGCGAGATATTTATTGCTTCTGACTTTTAATAATTTATTTTAAGATTAGATATATAACCATAAGTTTCAAACTCCTTCAAGAGGGAGGGGATAGATAAATGTGGTTCTGTCAAGAAAAATAGGAGGTCATCAGCATAGGCTGCTACTTTGAATTCCTTTCTCGCAACTTTAAAACCCTGTATGGTGGTGTTAGCAAGTATTCGTCTAATAAATGGTTCTAATGAAATGATAAACAACAGGGGAGACAGGGGGCATCTCTGTCTGGTTCCATTGCTTATATTTACTTTGTTTGATAAGGTACCATTAATTTTAAGTCTAGCCGATGGGTTTCGATAAAGGGAAGATATCCAGGCCATCATGTTTGATCCGAAGCCTTTGTGTCTGCAGGTTTCAAACATGTAATTCCACGCTACTCGATCGAAGGCCTTCTCCACATCGGTTGACAGGAGAAGACCCTCGATTTTTTGCTCGTCCAGTGCTTCAGTGACATTGTACCTGGCCTCTCTTCCGGGCATGAACCCTGCCTGGTCTGGTCCTATCAAGTCATGTAATAAAGGTTTCAATCTGGTGGAGATAATTTTCGCCATTATATTTACATCTGAATTCAAGAGTGAAATGGGCCTATAACTGGTACAGTGTAATGGATCCTTGTCTGGTTTAGGTAGGACTGTGATATATGCAAATAAGAATTCCAGTGGAATTGTTCTTGTTTTCGATAGGGAGTTCAGTGCTCCTTGGAGGTGTGTGGCCAGTGTGTCAACAAACATCTTGTAATATGTTGCTGTAAGCCCGTCTGGGCCTGGGCTCTTGCCTGTTTTTAGGTCTTTTATCCCCAATTTGATTTCTGACAGGTCTATGGGGCTATTAACTTTTGTGGCCTTCTCTGTTCCTATAGACAGGAGACCAGAGTCTTTCAAGAACTCCTGTATCACCCGAGTCCTATCTCCTTGGAGATTGGGTGGTCTGTGTTGAGGCGGGAGATTATAAAGATTAGTATAGAAGTCTTGAAAATGTTGAGCTATTTTGTAGATGGTCCTGTTAATATTACCCCCTGTGTCCTGAATGCCTGTGATATTGTGTTTAGTAGTGATATTTTTCAAGGCCCTGGCAAGTAGATGTCCAGATTTGTCCCCTTGTTCATAGTAAACCTTTTTCTTAAAAAAATTGAGTCTTTTGGATTTAGAATCTAGAAGCTATTTGAGTGCCTTCCTAGTCTCAAGAAGTGTTGTTGCTGATTGGACAGACAGAGACTGCTGTGTAGGGTTTCAAGGCGCCGTATTTTTTGTGATAGCTTCATGAGGTTAAATGATAGTTTAACCTTAAACTACATAGAGGGTTCTTTACTGTAAGAGCGGCAAGGATGTGGAATTCCCTTCCACAGGCGGTGGTCTCAGCGGGGAGCATTGATAGCTTCAAGAAACTATTAGATAAGCACCTGAATGACCACAACATACAGGGATATACAATGCAATACTGACACATAATCACACACATAGGTTGGACTTGATGGACTTGTGTCTTTTTTCAACCTCACCTACTATGTAACTATGTAACTATGATTTCCTTGTCCCATTCCCTCTTTTTTTGGGATCCCATTTTTAACAGGTCCCCCCTTATGGAGCATTTGTGGGCCTCCCACACTATCAGTGGGTCCATGCCAGGAGTCCTATTGTGTTCAAAAAATTCTTTCAGGGCCGTGTTCAGTTTTGGTTGTAGGACTGGGTCTGTAATGAGGGAGGAATTTAGTCTCCACATGTTGGATTTGGTGAATACAACCTCTAAATTTAGGTTTACAGAAATTGGGGCATGGTCTGAGATTGTCTGGATCCCAATGTTGGACTCTCTCCTGACTATATGGAGATGACTTTGTGAAATAAAGAGATAGTTGATCCTGGAGTGACGGTTATGGGGAATTGAGTAAAAAGAGAAATCTTTGTCCTCTGGGTGTAAGAAACGCCATGTGTCCACTAAGTTTAGTGAGTGGAGGAGGTTTTTTAAAGTTTTAAAGGTGATGAAATATTTCCTTGATGAAGTGTCTGTTAATCGGTTAAGAGGGATATTGAAATCCCCTCCTAATATTAGGTGACCTGTGCTGAAGACCTCCAAATTCTTCACCAGTTTTCTACAAAAGTGGGATGTATTAGGAAGATATACATTTGCTAAGGTAGTAGGAACTCCAAAACAGGTCCCTTTAATGAAAATGTATCTTCCCCTCGGATCGACCAGTTTGTCAGTTATCTCAAATGATGCCTCCCTACTCAGCAAAATGGAGACCCCCTTTGACTTGGAAGCATCATTAGTAGTGTGGTGTGCCTCAGTGAAATAAGAGTCGATGAGCCTAGGAGCATGGTTTGTCCTGAAATGGGTCTCCTGTAAAAATACTATCTTGGGCTTACCTTTTTTTCAACTCTCTTAGGAGGGTAGATCTTTTTTCCGGTATATTCAGGCCCTTGACATTGTGGGAAACTACTGTGGGAGTTCGGCCCAATACTGAGTAAGCCATTGTTCAGGTGCAGAGAGAGATGGTGGACCACGCCTGGGTAGGTAAACTAGGTAAAGATTGATACCAGTTAGCGCTATACACTTATATTGATTTTATCACTTTAAGTAGTAACTAGGACAGGTGGAGGAAAAGGCAGAAGAATGAGAAATTAGAATATAGAGAGAAGTAAGAGAGGAGATGTGAGGAATACGGCTCGCCAAAACAGTTATGCCCTGTACACACAGTCGGACATTGATCGGACATTCCGACAACAAAATCCATGGATTTTTTCCGACGGATGTTGGCTCAAACTTGTTTTGCATACACACGGTCACACAAAGTTGTCGGAATTTCCAATCGCCAAGAACGCGGTGACGTACACTACGTACGATGAGACTAGAAAAGGGCAGTTCTGAACCAAGTGCGGCACCCTTTGGGCTCCTTATGCTAATCTCGTGTTAGTAAAAGTTTGGTGAGAGACGATTCGCGCTTTTTCAGACTTGTGGTTTTCAGATCGTTTTCTGCTGTTCAGTTTGTGCTTGTGGGTTTGTATCTGCTCTTCAGTGCGTGCAGTGAGTTCGTATTTGATTACTCAGTGCGTTCTTGTCCGCTCATTGCTGTTTTTCAGGTCGCTCTTCACAGGCCTTGCTGTTCTTCAGTGCGTTCTGTTACTTCGTTCTGAGCAGCCGACCGTTTTCTAGCCATGTTGCGTATACATACTCCTCGTAGAGTTTGTGCTGTTCGGGGGCTTGGTGTCCTTACCTTGACACAAGTCCAGTCCATGAACAGTGTGGGGAGGAGTTCATGGACCAAGAATTGGTTGCTTCAGCGTGACCAGTTCTGTCACATGCCTTTGCTCCGTGAGATCCGTGAGAATAATCCTGATGATTTCAGGAACTTTCTCCAGATGACGGACCCCGTATTTCACCGTTTGTTGGCTTTGCTGACCACTTATATCAGCAGGCAGGATACCTGCATGAGGCAAGCCATCACTCTGGAGCAGAGGCTAGTTGCCACCCTGCGGTACTTGGCGACAGGGAAAAGCCTGCAGGACTTGAAGTTCTCGACAGGCATTTCCCCCAGGCCCTGAGGATCATTATCCCAGAGACCTGTTCTGCCATCATCCAGGTCCTACAGAAGGATTATATTAAGGTAAGATTTTTATCCTTTAATATCACATTTTATTGTATTTAACGTTTGATATTATATTGTATTTCTTTCCTCATTCCCTAATTACCATGATTGTAATATGTTGTGAATGGCCCTTTTGTCCTCATGCATGCTGGATTTTTATGTAATTATTTTTTTGTCCTTCATACATATTTGCCTTCACTTATCTCCCCAGCATGGTCTCCTGGCCGTATATTCACCTCATGTAGTCACTTAACAGTGTATTTTGTCAGCTCCATAGTAGTGCTTTACCCTAAATTCCCCCTAAAATGTGTAAAAATGTGATTTGTGCTTTAAATTCAGGCAGAGTGTCAGAGGCTTTTTTTTTGGGTCCCCAAATCATTTGGAACCCTCCCCCCAACCGCTAAGTCAGCTGATACCAATTCTCTATCTATCCTCAATCATCTCTCTGCTGACTTTGCCAAGCATGTAGTGCAAAGGCCTGCCTGTATACTTTCAAATGGTACTGTTTTTGTATCCTATTATTATCTTGATAGGTAATAGCAGAATGATCAAATGTGCTAAAATGTGTACAGTGTGTATTTATATCTTTGTATTATGACATTCTTACCTGTCCAGTGAGCTGTCAATAGTGTAAGTAAGGAGGGGTTGGCCAAATAATACACATTATTTAGGCATTCATCTCTCAATGAAGTGGAGAGGGTTACCTGTCCAAAACACCCCCCCTAAAATGTTAGAAATGGCCCATGAGAGGGGGGAGGGGGAATCTGATATGTGGACCTTATACCTTGGTCTTTCAAAACTCCCTAAAATAAATGTTATACTGATGTTGGCCAAGAATATTTGTGTCTAATCTGCTTTCCATGTTTAGGTGCAAAATGATTTTTTTTTTCTTTTTTGACTCCACAGTTTCCTTCCAACCCACAGGAATGGCAGACTGTGGCCTCCCACTTTGCCCAGTGGTGGGACTTTCCTAACTGCGGAGGGGCAATTGATGGGAAACACGTCCACATCATCCCACCACCTAACTCGGGGTCATACTATTACAACTATAAGGGGTTCAATAGTATTGTGATGTTGGCGGTGGTGTCGGCTACTTATGAGTTCCTGTATGTGGACGTGGGGAAGAATGGCCGGATGTCTGATGGTGGAGTCATCACCCAGATGGAGTTCTACAGGCATCTCCAGAATGGCAGCTTTGACTTGCCACCTCCAGAAGACAATGTGGAAGGACTCCCATTCGTCTTTGTTGCGGATGAAGCGTTTGCGCTGGGGGACCATCTTATGCGGCCATTCCCTATGAGGACCCTCACCCTGGACCAGAGGGTTTTTAATTACCGGCTGGCCAGAGCCAGAAGAGTGGTGGAGAACACATTTGGAATCATGGCCAGCCGGTTCCGCCTATTTCTTACACCCATACACATGGCGGAGTACAAACTGAATCATATCATCCTGGCGTGCTGTGTTCTACACAACTTTTTAAGGCAAAATCCTGCCAACTATGCTGCCTCAGTTGGACCTGAGGCCGAAATTCATAATGAACCAACCCTGAAGGCGCTTGAAAGTGGCCGTCCTGGCTTGCCCCCCCTGAGTGCCCGTGAGGTCCATCTTAGATACCTTGATTACTTTGCCAGTAGGGGGGCCATCAATATGCCAGACAATGTCTGAAACATTTCTAAAATAAAAAAATCATTTTAACTACTAAAATCTTTGGTGACATTTACTGCTTGTGTTTCTTTTAACTGACCCTGACAGAAATGTGGTGAGTCCTGAAAATGGCGTGATTGTGTAACATTACAAAGCACTGTTGGGTGTTATTTACTAAAGGCAAAGACACTTTGCACTACAAGTGCACTTGAAACTGCACTTGTAGTGCAAAGTGGATCTTCCCTTAGGAAATAACCCCCATTGTCACAGAAAACACCAATTTGAGCACAACAAAAGTTTTGGAGCGTTGAAACAATAATCCACACATTCTTGATTATCAATCTTTTTAATACCAGCACAATCACATGTGCATTTATAAAAGGTTTTTTAAAACAAACCAACATGTTGTATAACAATTTTTGGGTCACTTTACTAAAAGTAGAAATGTCCATTTAAGGTAAAACAGGCATGTTTAAAACCAACAAGAAAGACACAAATTTTGAACTTACAAAGTTCAACTTTTCAAGAAATTGAAGGCAATATCAGACATGAGTATTTATAAACTGTGTTTGATATTGCGTTCAGATGGGGTGAAGTCACCCCTGGAAAAGCCAAATTTTGAAGATGCACACTAATTGCCGAATGTCAACATGTGCTACCTGCCATCACGGAGGATCAAGGGACGTGTTTTGGGGGTGCAACCCCTTCCTCCCAGCTACTTTATTATTGAGGAAGGGATTGCACCCCAAAACGCATACATTGATCTCCTGTGATGGCAGATAGCACATGTTGACACACTGTGTGCATCTTCAAAATTTGGCTTTTCTCAAATCTGTCAAAAAAAGAAGAGAAATTTTGAGATTACAAAAAGCACCAAAGAGGGAAGGGATTTGGAGGTGTTTCAAACTCGCCCTAAAACATCATTGATGTTCTTCATTTTTTTTTGAACATCATTGATGTTTTTCTGGATGTTTTCCAAGTCCCTATTACACCCCATGATCTCCCCGATCAGGATCTCTGCACTCTCACTGGTGAAATGCCCTGGATCCACAACATCACGATCACCTAAAAAGATAGAAACAAAAACACACCATGTATTATAAATATGCCGGCATCCATCTCTTACCTGAGCCTGTGGTTGCAGACACTCACCTGTTGTGGTGACAAGTTCCTCCACAACTCCTTCCTCCTCCTCCTCATGTTGTCTTTGATGGGTCTCCACTTCTTCCTGAGGTGGGGGGTCTGTGGTCTCCTAGGATGAGGGGTGTCCTCTGAGTCTTTTCTCCCCTATGTAAAAAAAAATAGGTATACTTAGCACACAGATATTTGATGGCAGAAATAGGAATATGAAACATTGCTTGGAAGTGAGGTACAATTGTGTCTTTTGGCAGAGTTCCAAGATGAAGAAAAATGTTTGTTCTTTGTCAAGCTTGAATACTTACCTGTTTTGTACAAGCTTTACAGATGGAGTCACCCTATAGTATCCACTGGAGCACCTGTGTGGCACCCCCTAATAAAAAGGGTGTTCTTGTGTCCCACACTAGTGCTCCAGCGTCCAGATGTGAAAAATGCTGCTGAGAGTCCTCTCCTTACACAGAATCTAGTTTGCATTACATTCTAGTTACAAACCCATCTACACAACAAAATATTTTAAGAGAAGTAGGCCATAAAAAATGTATTCAAATGCATATGGCCAAAACAATGGTGTTTTCTAGACCGAACGAACAATGTTTCATACGAATGAACAATGTGACCATGAACATGAAAGTTGCCATTTTAAACTGTACAACAGTTAAGAAAAGCACATGGAGCAGCACGAACATAATAAAAATAAAGAATAGGAACACAGCACAACTACTTACTTTTTTGCAGCACTCTCCTGATCCTGCTGTACTGCTCATGCTCCCTGATTATGAGGTCCGACCACCGCTTCCTGACCTAATCCTTGGATCATCGTACCCCAAAATTCCGGTGCAGACACTTGACTACTTTCGCCATGATCTTGGCCTTTCTGACATTGGGGTTGGGGTAAGGTCCATACTTCCCGTCATAGTCGGCCTTCTTCAGGATGTCCACCATCTCCACCATCTCCACAAAGGACATATTTAATGCCTTAAATTGTCTCCTTCTGGATTGGGACGTTTCAGGCTCCGGGCTTTCCTCCTCCTCGTTGGTGTAATTATCAGACACCTGCTCTGTCTCCGCCATGTGCTCTTCCCCACTGCGACAAACGAGAAGGGGTGGGGAATACACTAGAAAGAATGTCAGCGGCCGGCGGAGTTTCACGCATGCGCAGTGTCTATAAAGCGGAACACGCGTGCGTAGTACATGCGATCTGTGAGCGGAGGAAGGAGTAACGGAGACAATGAGCGTGATAACGAAGGTAAGATTTTAAATTGGGCCTATACTGCTTCTAGATTGAGGCCTGTATTTGGACAAGTTTAACAGACTTTAGGCTGACATTAGGGTTTGTCTTGTGTTGTGTCTTGCAGTTAAAATGGATATCTTGAAGGATCATGACTTTATGCCAATCTTCGTAGATATGTTCAGGGAGCTGCCCTGTCTGTGGCAGATAAACCACCCTGATTATAAGAACCAAACAAAGAGGAAGGCAGCACTGGATAAATTGGTGGAATTTGTGAAGACGGTGATCCCCATGGCAGACATCACCTATTTGAAGATCCTAATTGGTGGCATGAGGAGCACTTATCTAAGGGAGCACAAGAAGGTCCAGGATTCCCAGAGATCAGGAGCAGCAGATGACATTTATGTCCCCAGGCTGTGGTAATATGACAGACTGCATTTTCAGACTAAACCCAGGCCAGCACTCTCCACTCTTCCTTCCATGCTTCCTTCCCCCCAGCTGAGCCTTCTGACACCCAACCTGGGCCTTCCAGACAGTAACATGTGGAGGAGCCCAGCTTGAGCCAGGTATAGCGTTATTCAAAATATTGCTTGTTAAATAGATGTTATTTTGGAGTACTAATTTATGATTGTGATTGATGAAGCAAAAACTAAAACCATGTCTCTTTTTCATACACAGGGAAGTCTCAGCCAGAAGGTGGCCAGGCCAAGCAGGCTGCCCAATACCCAGGTCCCTCCCCTCTGCCTTCAAAGACAAAGTGGCAGGAAGAGGAGTAACCTGGAGGAGGCTGCCATAGGCCTATTTTGGAAGGCTACTGAGGCCCTCAGAACACCCCGCAGTGTGGAGGAGGACTTTGCTGCCATAACTGCATGCAAAATTATGCAGATGGAGGAGGGCTAACGACTCCTATGTGAGTTTTTAATTTTGGAAGCTCTAAATAAGGGGTTGAGGGGCCAAATCACATGTGAAACCCACATTTGTCACCTCACCCATAGTCCTCCTCCTCCTCCAGGTCCTCCTCCTCCTCCTCCAGGTCCTACTCCTCTCCTGCCACACCTCCAACACCAGAGCTACAGCCAGGAAGGAAGCATGGAAGGAATACCAGAGAGTGATGGCCTGGGTTCAGTCTGGTCTGGCAAAATATGCAGCCTCTTGTAGTACCACAGCCTGGGGACATACATGTCATCTGCTGCTTTCAGGATCTCTTGGACTTCTGGACCAGACTGCACTCCCTTACATATGGACTCCTCAGGCCACCAATTTTGCTGTAAAATAAATGATGTCTGCCCTGGGGGTCAAAGGCTTCACCAATTTATGATGTTTCTCCAGTGTTGCCTCCCTCTTTGTTTGGTTCTGAGCCCTTAATAAAGGATTATTGTTTATTGTTCATTGTTTCAATTATACTCGCCTATGTGTGTTTGCCTTCAAAAAGGACAGTTTGTTTGGGAGGATTTAGGTACATTTCAAAAATACATGGTGAAATTAACAAGGGACACCAACACCAAGCAATCTCCTTGAGAATAAATAATACAAGATAACAATGGTGTTGTGGTAACTAGACACACAAAACACACCCAAAAATATTCTGGAGTAAAAAAAAAAAATAATAACAAAAAAAGATCAGCCTTGAAAAAAATACAAACCAAACAAATAATACATATTTTTTTTGTCAGATGTGACAAATCAAAATATATTGAGGGAATCATGAGAAATAATAAAGAAAGAAGTTTGTGAGAAGTCTGTGTGAATATGAGCAGCAAAACTACTTCATTCTTCTCGCATTATAAAGAAGAAGAGAGTGCGCTGCATTAAACTATTTTAAACATTGCAGCCTGACGAAAGTGCTCTATCCATTCCGAACGCTAATTTTACCAGCCCAAGCTGTTCTGTCTCGGAATTTCTTCTGAGCATGCGTGGCACTTTGTGCATCTGAATTGTCCACACACAGTCAGAATTGACGTGATCGGATTTTGTTGTCAGAAAATTTTATAGCCTGCTCTCAAAGTTTGTGTGTCGGAAAATCGGATAGAAAATGTCCGATGGAGCCCACACACGGTCGGAATTTCTGACAACAAGCTCCGATCGCACATTTTCCATCAAGAGGCATTGGCCCTCCTGCATGCCCTGCAGTTTGGTGGCAGCCATGCAGGCAAAGGCCTCTTCAGGAGTGGGTAAGGCTCTGAGGGACGCAGAAGCCTCCTGAATCAGCCTGAGTGCTGAATCCTGCACGTGACTCCCCTTCCTGGGTCTTTTGTTTGGAAGGCGGAGGGGAGGGTCCTGTGATTCTGTCAGGCTCCTACTGGGCCCGGCCTTCTCCTGGCTGCTACTTAGCCCCTCCTCCTCCTGGCTGCCACTTACCCTGCCTCCTCCTGGCTGCCACATTCCACAGCCTCCTCCTGTGTGCCACATTCCACAGCCTCCTCCTTGCTGAGGTCTTCCTGTGTATGAAAAAGGGACATAGTTTGAGTTTTTTATTCATCAATCACACACAATTTTCACCTCATGATTGTTGCAAATTGAATGTTAACAAATATAACAGGCTATCATTCTGAGCCCAGCATTTTTCATTCTTGTCCCAATTATTTTTGTCCACTACTGTCTATTGATATGTCAAACACTTTATTAAATCACCAATTAGTGATCAATAATAACGTCTAGTAAACATCATTTATTTATTGAACAGAAATCTGTAAAAGAATGCTATACTTGGCTCCAGCTGGGCTCCTCCACTTCTTCCTGGCTGGAAGTCCCAGGTTGGACATCGGAAGCCTCAGCTGGGGTGGAAGGAAGAGTGGAAGGAAGAGTTGAGAGGAATTCCCTGACTTCAGTCTGATCTGACAGAAAACTCAGTCTCTCATAGTACCACAGCCTGGGGACATAAACGTCATCTTCTGCAGCTCCGGATCTCTGGGAAGCCACGCTCCCTAAGATAAGTGCTCCTCAGGCCACCAATTTTGGCTTTTAAGTAGGGGATGGTTGCTGTGGGGACCACCGGCTTCACCAACTCCAGCAGTTTCTCCAGCGCTGTCTGCCTCTTTTGTTTATGAATGTAATGCGGGTGTTTGATCTGCCACAGTCAGGGCAGCTCCCTGTATTTATCTATGAACAGGGGGATTATGATTGATCACTAATTGCTGATTGAAAAAAGTGTTTTACATATCAATAGACAGTAGTGGGCACCCAAATTTGGGACAAGAATGAAAAATGCTGGGCTCAGAAAGATAGTCTGTTATATTTGTTAACATTCAATTTGCAACAGTCAGGAGGTGACAATTGTGTGTGACCTCAGCCAGGAGGAGGTTGTGGAATGTGGCAGTCAGGAGGAGGCGGGGATTAGTGGCAGCCAGGAGGAGGCAGGGCTAAGTGTCAGCCAAGAGAAGCCTGGGACCAGTCGCAGCCTGACAGAATCACAGGTTCCTCCCCTCCGCCTTCCATATAAAAGAGCCAGGAAGACGACTCCGAGTCCCGTGCAGGATTCTGCGTTCAGGCTCATTCAGGAGGCTTCGGCGTCCCTACGAGCCTTACCCACTCCTGAAGAGGCCTTTGCCTGCATGGCTGCCACAAAACTGCAGGGCATGCAGGAGGGTCAACGCAGGCTCTGTGAGGACCTTCTGTATAAAGTCCTACGTAAGGGGGTGAGTGGGGAACTAACACCCAAGACCAACGTCATTGAGTTGGACCATCCTCCTCCTCCTCCTGCTGCCACAACTCCACCACCACAGCCACCGCGTGGAAGGAAGCGTGGAAAGAAGACCTGAGAGTGATGACCCTGGGTTCAGTCTGGTCTGACAGAAGCTGCAGTCTCTCGTATGACCACAGCCTGGGGACACAGATGTCATCTGCTGCTTTCCGGATCTCTGGGACTTCTGGACCAGACTGCCCTCCCTTAGATAAGGACTCCTCAGGCCACCAATTTTGCTTTAAAATTATTGATGTGTGCCCTGGGGGTCCAAGGCTTCACCCACTTCTGCAGTTTCTCCAGCGTTGCCTCCCTCTTTGTTTAGTTGTGAGCCCTTAATAACATTTTTTGGGGAAATTATACTCTCCTGTGTGTGTTTTCATCCAAAAAGGTGTTGTTGGTGACGATTCAGGTACATTTCTAACATAAAATGTGAAATTAACAAGGGACAACAACACCAAACAATCTCCTACAGATTAAATAGAACAACATATCAATGGTGTTGTGGTAATTTGACACAAAAAACACACACAAAAAATCCCCCCCAAAAAAGAATCTACATTAAAGCCAAAAAAAATAAAAAATACCACAAAAATATGTTGTCACATGTGAGAAATCAAAATATATTGAGGGAATCCCGATAAATAGTAACAAAATAAGTTTGTGAGAAGTCTGTGTGAATATGAGCAGCAAAACTACTATATTCTTGTCACATTATAAAGAAGAAGAGATTGCACTGTATTAAACCATTTTTAACATTGCAGCGTGACGAAAGTGCTGTATCCATTGCGAACGCTAAGTTTACCAGAACGAGCTGTTCCGCGTCGGAATTTCTTTTGAGCATGCGTGGCACTTTGTGCGTCGGAACAGGCCACACACGGTCGGAATTGACGTGATCGGATTTTGTTGTCGGAAAATTTTATCTCCTGCTCTCCAACTTTGAGTGTTGGAAAATCCGATGGAAAATTTCCGATGGAGCGCACACACGGTCGGAATTTCCGACAACGCGCTCCGATCGGACATTTTCCATCGGAAAATCCGACCGTGTGTACGGGGCATAAGAGTGTATCATTTCATTTTACTGATATGTTAGCGGACGATCATGGCCGTTTTCTTTTTATCAAAGGATATATAGGCAACACCAGATGTACTCTAGAAAATGTTTATTGCCCCAACCACAATCAACCCGTGTTTTTTACCCAGACTCTCTCAAAACTTTCACAATTTGCTGAGGGCCTGATAGTTTTGTCGGGAGATATAAATATGCCTTTAGAACCCACTATTGATACTATTGATACATCTCAGGGCCGCTATAATATTCCATTCAAAAGATTAGCGCAGGTCAAAAAAAGACTCCTTGATTTTTAACTTATGGATGCCTGGCGTCTTCTCCACCCTTAAGAAAGAGACTACTCCCACTTCTTTAAAACACACAACTCGTATTCCAGGATAGATAACATATTTTTAGATCACTTCCACCTTCCTCTCCTATGTTCAGCCTGCATAGGTACTGCCACTATCTCCGACCACGCGCCTGTTTCTATATGCTTGACCGTGCCCACTCTGTCTCACCGTCTCAATAACTGGAAGCTTAATGATTCTCTTCTATCCAATTCAACAGAGGTTTCTATGTTATCTACTACTTTGTCTTAATACTTCAAAGAAAACGCATCCTCAGATACTTCCCCCTTGTTTTATGGGAAGCACATAAAGCTTCGATGAGGGGTAGTCTCATTGAATTGGGTGTGAGGAGAAAGAGAGAGCACAGTCAACAGCTTAAACAGACTCTAGAGCAAATTGCTGAACTAGATAAACAGCATAAACTCTTGTTACATGTTTCACACCTCAAAGCCCTCACCCTTAAGAGAGAGAAACTTAAAACCCTCCTCGATCTTGACACTAAACAGAAGTTCCACTACATATCCCAAAAAATATACGAATGGGGCAACAAACCAAGCAAACAATTAGCTAGATCCCTTACGGCCAAAAAAAACTCAATCTTTTCTACCTAAAATAAAATTGCCATCTGGGGAATTAGTATACACCACTCCCCAAATTTTCAAGGCCTTCAGGGAGTTTTAAGCTGACTTGTATAATGTGGAGGGTGGCCTGGCAAACCTACCACTTGCAGAAAAACATAAATGAATACTTTCCTATTTGAAAGAGGCTAACCTTCCTAAACTGTTACAGACTGCCCTTAATAACCTGGAAGCTGACCTCTCCTTAGAGGAATTTCAATGTGCACCAAAATCCTCTCCCTCTGGTAAAGCCCCTGGCCCTGATGATTTCTCCATTTTATATTATAAAACCTTTAGCGACATTCTGCTCCCTCATCTCACAGCATACACAAATTCCATTTCCCACAAATCTGGTTTGTGTCCGGAATCCCACTCTGCTCACATCACTGTCATTTCCAAGCCTGACAAAGACCCTACCCTATGTGGTAGCTATACGCCCATTTCCCTCCTAAATGTTGACACCAAGCTCTACGCCAAACTTATGGCAAATAGATTGCTTCCCCTTCTGCCCCAATGGATTACAGCCGACCAAACTGGATTTATACCTAATAGGGAGGCCAGGGACAACTGTCTCCGCACCTTGTCCTTAATGCACTATGTTCGTAGATGCTCCCAGTCCACCCTCCTTCTCTCCACAGATGCTGAGAAAGCATTTGATAGGGTGGACTGGGACTATCTTAAGACAACTCTCCATTATTTCGCCCTTGGCCCCAAGATGTTTCATCGCATCTCCTCTCTTTATTCAAATCCCACTGCACAAATCATAATATAACATAATATAAAGGGGTCGCTCCTTAAGCGACCCCTTTATATTACAAAATGGCACCAGACATGGTAGTCCCTTGTCCCCCCTCCTTTTTGCAATATCTCTTGAACCTTTTTTGGCCACAATTAGACACAATAAGAATATTCATGGCATCCAAATCGGACACAGACTCCATAAATATGCAGCTTATGCTGATGACATTCTTTTCTTTATTCAACAACCACGCATCTCACTACCAAACTTAATGTCTGCTTTCTCCATCTTCCAAACATTATCTAATTTCAAAATTTACCTATCAAAATCTGAAAATTTAAACATTACGATTCCCCAATCAGTAGCTGATAAATTAAAACCCCTTTTTCCCTTTCATTGGGAAACCACACGTATGAAATATATTGGCATATACCTTACCCCCCACCTCCATTCTCTCTTTAGACATAATTATATCCCTCTCCTCAACAGCATTCAAGCTGACCTCAGGAAATGGTCATCCCTGTCCCACTCATGGCTGGGCAAGGTAAATATAATCAAGATGAACATACTTCCCTGCATCCTCTTTATTTTACAAATGATTCCTTTAAGGGTTATTACACTTCAAGCAGGCTCTCCCCCCCGTCTAAGTCAGGATTCTTCAAGCCGTTGGGGTAAGCCCCGGTGATTAGATCGCACAGTGCCACATGCGCCAATTCCATAATCAAAAAGGTGACTAAAAAGTGGCACGCTCGTGTAATATTTGTACAAGTGGTACCCCTTTCCAAATAAGGGTGACACCAAGTCCCACACAATCTTACCAGTGCTCCCTATGTAGTTTGGGCAGTTCTCAGGGTTTATGTGACTATCTTTTCCCTCATAAACCATAAAGCTACATGTATAGCCTGTGGCCCTGTCACAGAGCTTATACATCTTGACCCCATATCTGGCACGCTTGCTGGGAAGATACTGTTTGATAGACAAGTGGTCAGAAAACTTAATCAGGGACTCATCAATAGGGATGAGCTGAACACCCCCCCCGGTTTGGTTCGCACCAGAACCTGCGAACGGTCGGAGAATTTGCACGAACGTTAGAACCCCATTGAAGTCTATGGGACTTGGACGTTCAAAATCAAAAGTGCTAATTTTAAAGGCTAATTTGCATGGTATTGTACTAAAAAGAGTTTGGGGACCCGGGTCCTGCCCCAGGGGACATGTATCAATGCAAAAAACTTTTAAAAATGGCCGTTTTTTCGAGAGCAGTGATTTTAATGATGCTTAAAGTGAAACAAAAGTGAAATATTCCTTTAAATATCGTACCTGGGAGGTGTCTATAGTATGCCTGTAAAGTGGTGCATGTTTCCCGTGCTTAGAACAGTCCATGCACAAAATGACATTTTTAAAGGAATAAAAGTTATTTAAAACTGCTTGCGGGTTTAATGTAATGTCGGGTCCCAACAATATGGATGAAAATCAGTAAGACCAATGGAATGGGTACCCCCCAGTCCATTACCAGGCCCTTTGGGTCTTGTATGGATATTTAGGGGAACCCTGCACCCAAATGAAAAAAAGGAAAGGTGTGGGGCCCCCAGGCCCTATATACTCTGAACAGCAGTATACAGGCGGTGCAAACAAGACAGGGACTGTAGGTTTGTTAAGTAGAATCTGTTTGTAATTTTGAACTGGTACATTTTTAACGTGTTTAGCTCCAGCCAAAAAATCTATTTTAAGCTTTTTGGAAAACAAAGCAAAGGGTTATCACCCCTGTGACGTTTGTTTTGCTGTCTGTGCTCCTCTTCTGAAGATTTCACCTCACTTTCTGTCACAATGACAAATGTTTTTAGAAAATTTGGGGTTTTTAGTGACACAAGGATTGGTGATAAAGTATCAGTGGAAATGAGAAACGTTTTTCTCATATTAACTCTTACAGGAGAGAATTTCCCTTCCTAGGGGTAGATTTCATCTCACTTCCTGTTGTCTCCTTCCGTTTGCAAGTAGGAGTCGTTTGTAAGTTGGATGTTTGAAAGTAGGGGCCTGCCCTATATACTCTGCAGAAATTGGAGCCTTAGGTGTTGGCGTTGCCACAACACTGTAAGCCCTCACAGGGCCCTGCTGTGAAATATTAGATCAAGAATTATAATTACATGCACCTGTTGATCAGGGGCAGAAAAATTGGGCCTTTGGTGGTGGTGGTGCTGGTGCCACAACACTGTAAGTCCTCACAGTTACTCTTGGTGGGCGTTGGAGCAAGCCCTGCTGTGAAATATTAAATCGAGAATTGTAATTACATGTCCCTGTTGAACAGAGACAGAAAAATTGGGCCTTAGGCACTGGTGCCACAACACTGCAACCCCTCACAGATACTCTAGTTGGAGCGCAGGAACGAGCCCTGCTGCAAAGAATTGCATTAAAAATTGTAATTACACGCCCCTGTTCAACAGGGGCTGAAAAATTGGGCCTTAGCCACTGGTGGTGGCGCCCAGAACCAAAAATATTCTTACAAGCTATCAGCATGATCATTGAGGAGGAAGAGGATAATCACTCAGCATAACAGGATAGTCACTCAGCATCAGCACAGGCAGTCTTGAAGGGATCTGACATTCCAAAAAAATATATTCGTTACATCAGCATCAGGTGCTTGGTATCTGTTGGTGATCCAAGACTGATTCATTTTTATGAAGGTCAGTCGATCGACCGAGTCGGTGGACAGGCACACCCTGTGATCGGTTACAAAGCCTCCAGCAGCACTGAATGTGCGTTCCGAAAGAACGCTGGATGCAGGACAGGCCAGTAGCTCAGTTGCATACTGTGCAAGCTCTGGCCAGTGATCCATCTTCAAGACCCAGTAACTCAGAGGATTTTCAGTGGGAAAGGTGTCCAAGTCAAAGCTTGCCCCTAGGTATTCCTGCACCATGTAAAACAGACGCTGGCGATGGTTGCTGGAACTGATCATACCTTGGGGGTGCGGACTAAAAAATTGTCTGATAGCATCGGTCAGACGGCCACCTTCTCCACCACTTGTTCTTTCACTGACCGAAGCCTCGGCAACACGTTGTCCAGGAACAGGAGTTTGTAACCTCCCAGTCTCTGGGAACGCTTTGCACAGACCTTTCTGCAAGGCCTCCAGAGTAGGGATGAGCCGAACACCCCCCCTGTTCGGTTCGCACCAGAACTTGCGAACAGGCAAAAAATATGTTCGAACACGCAAACACCGTTAAAGTCTATGGGACACGAACATGAATAATCAAAAGTGCTAATTTTAAAGGCTTATATGCAAGTTATTTTCATAAAAAGTGTTTGGGGACCTGGGTCCTGCCCCAGGGGACATGGATCAATGCAAAAAAAAGTTTTAAAAATAGCCATTTTTTGGAAGCAGTGATTTTAATAATGTTTAAAGTGAAACAATAAAGGTGTAATATTTCTTTAAATTTCATACCTGGGGGGTGTCTATAGTATGCCTGTAAAAGTGCGCATGTTTCCCATGTTTAGAACAGTCTGACAGCAAAATGACATTTCAAAGGAAAAAAAGTCATTTAAAACTACTCACGGCTATAATGAATTGCCGGTCCGACAATACACAAAAGTTCATTGATAAAAACGGCATTGGAATTCCCCACAGGGGAACCCCGAACCAAAATTTACAAAAAAAATAACGTGGGGGTCCCCCTAAATTCCATACCAGGCCCTTCAGGTCTGGTATGGATTTTAAGGGGAACCTGGCCCCACAATTTAAAAAAAAAGGCGTGGGTCCCCCCAAAAATCCATACCAGACCCTTATCCGAGCACGCAACCTGGCAGGCTGCAGGAAAAGAGAGGGGAAACTAGAGAGTGCCCCCCTCCTGAACCGTACCAGGCCACATGCCCTCAACATTGGGAGGGTGCTTTGGGGTAGCCCCCCAAAACACCTTGTCCCCATGTTGATGAGGACAAGGGCCTCATCCCCACAACCCTTGCCGGGTGGTTGTTGGGGTCTGCGGGCGGGGGGGCTTATCAGAATCTGGAAGCCCCCTTTAACAAGGGGACCCCCAGATCCCGGTCCTCCCCCCTGTGTGAAATGGTAAGGGGGTACAAAAGTACCCCTACCATTTCACAAAAAAACTGTCAAAAATGTTAAAAATGACAAGAGACAGTTTTTGACAATTCCTTTATTTAAATGCTTCTTCTTTCTTCTATCGTCTTTCTTCTATCTCCTATCTTCCTTCGGTTTCTTCCTCCATCTTCTTCTTCTTCTGGTTCTTCTTTTAGTCCACGGCGTCTTCTTCCCTTCTTCTCCTCGGGCCGCTCTGCATCCATGATGGCATGGAGGGAGGCTCCCGCTGTGTGATGCCTCTCCTCTTCTGACATTTTTTAAATATCAGGGGGTGGGTCCACCCGGTGACCCCACCCCCTCTGACGCACGGGGACTTGACGGGGACTTCTGGGGCATTCTCCGTGACGTCAGAATGGGGCGGGGTTACGTAACGGGTGACCCCGCCCCCTCTGACATCACAGGGAATGCCACAGGGAAGTCCCCGTCAAGTCCCCGTGCGTCAGAGGGGTCGGGGTCACTGGGTGGCCCCGCCCCCGTTATTTAAGAACCATCAGAGGAGAAGCATCACACATCGGGAGCCTCCCTCCATGCCATCATGGATGCGGAGCGGCCCAAGGAGAAGAAGGGAAGAAGACACCACGGAGGAAGGTGCCGGACGAGAACACCGGAGGAAGAAGCAGAAGAACCGAAAGAACCAGAAGATGAAGAAGATGGAGTAAGAAACCGAAGGAAGATAGAAGATAGAAGAAAGAAGAAGCATTTAAATAAAAGGAATTGTCAAAAACTGTCTCTTGTCATTTTTAACATTTTTGACAGTTTTTTTGTGAAATGGTAGGGGTACTTTTGTACCCCCTTACCATTTCACACAGGGGGAGGGCTGGGGGTCCCCTTGTTAAAGAGGGCTTCCAGATTCCGATAAGCCCCCTGCCCGCAGACCCCCACAACCACCGGCCAAGGGCTGTGGGGATGAGGCCCTTGTCCCCATGGGGACAAGGTGTTTTGGGGGGCTACCCTAAAGCACCCTCCCAATGTTGAGGGCATGTGGCCTGGTACGGTTCAGGAGAGGGGGCGCTCTCTCGTCCCCCCCCTCTTTTTCTGCAGCCTGCCAGGTTGCCTTCTCGGATAAGGGTCTGGTATGGATTTTTGGGGGGACCCCACGCCATTTTTTTTTATTTTGGCACGGGGTTCCCCTTAAAATCCATACCATACCTAAAGGGTCTGGTATAGATTTTGAGGGGGACCCCACGCCATTTTAAAAAAAAAAATTTGGCTGGGGTTCCCCTTAATATCCATACCAGACCTGAAGGGCCTGGTATGGAATTTAGGGGGACCCCCCACGTAATTTTTGTTTTTAATTTTGGTTTGGGGTTCCCCTGTGGGGAATTCCCATGCCATTTTTATTAATGAACTTTTATGTGTATTGTCAGACCGGCAATTTATTATAGCCGCGAGTAGTTTTAAATGACTTTTTTTCCTTTGAAATGTAATTTTGCTGTCAGACTGTTCTAAACACGGGAAACATGCGCCCCTTTACAGGCATACTATAGACACCCCCAGGTACGAAATTTAAAGGAATATTACACTTTTATTGTTTCACGTCCGTTTTTAAAACTTTTTTTGCATTGATCCCCTGGGGCAATACCCAGGTCCCCAAACACTTTTTATGACAATACCATGCATAAGCCTTTAAAATTAGCACTTTTGATTTCTCCCATAGATTTTAAAGGGTGTTCCGCGGCTTTCAAATTTGCCGCGAACATCCCAAATTGTTCACTGTTCGGCGAACTGGCGAACAGCCGATGTTCGATTCGAACATGAGTTCGACTCGAACTCAAAGCTCATCCCTACTCCCAAAGATGTTTCATCCTCCGCTCCCTCTGCGACGGCAAGATAAGGTCCGCAACCTTACTCTTGTACCGTGGATCAAGGAGGGTTGCCAGCCAGTAACGATCCCTCTACTTGATACCACGAATACGAGGATCCTTCCGCAGGCTTTGCAGGATCAGGGAGGCCATGCAGCGTAGGTTTACTGAGGCATTTGGTCCGGAGTCCTCTGGGTCACTAAGGACAACATGATCTGCAGCCACCTCCTCCCAGCCACGTACAAGTCCATGGGTTTCTTGGGACTGTAAATGATCCCTTAAAGACTGCTGCTGATGCTGAGTGCCAGGCTCCACCTCCATGCTGACACAATCCTCCTCCTACTCCTCGTCCTCTTCCTGTGTGATCGGCGCGCACACAGGAACACTGTCTGGATAAAGGGGGCTTTGAGAGCTAAGGAAGTCCTCCTCTTCCTGCCTCTGTTCTGCCTCAAGTGCCCTGTCCATTATGCCACGCAGCGTGTTCTCCAACAGGTGGACAAGGGGGACAGTGTCACTGATGCATGCACTGTCACTGCTCACCATCCTCGTGGCCTCCTTAAATGGTGACAGGACAGTGCATGCATCCCTGATCATTGCCCACTGGCGTGGGGAAAAAAAACAAGCTCCCCTTACCCTGTCCTGGTACCATAGTCACACAGGTACTCATTGATGGCCCTCTGCTGCGTGTGCTGCTGCGTGTCCACCTGGTGGGCATGTCACAGATTAGTCGGTTCTTCGGCAGGTTAAATTCCTTTTGAAGGTCTGCCAGCCGAGCACTGGCATTATATGACCGGCAGAAATGCATACAGACTTTTCTGGCCTGTCTCAGGACATCTTGTAAGCCCAGGTACCTGCCCAAGAACTGCTGCACCACCAAGTTAAAAGACGTGAGCCAAACTGGGCACATGGGTCAGTTGTCCCTGTCGGAGGGCAGAGAGGAGGTTGGTGCCATTGTCGCAAACCACCATTCCTGGCTTAAGTTGGCGTGGCGTCAACCACCTCTGAATCTGCCCCTGCAGAGCTGACATAATCTCTGCCCCAGTGTGGCTCCTGTCCCCCAAGCACACCAGCTCAAGCACCGCATGGCATCTTTTTGCCTGCGTACTTGTGTAGCCCCTTGAACACCTACGGAGCACCACTGGTTCCGAGGACAAAGCACAGGAAGAGGCCATGGAGGAAGAAGAAGAGGAGGGGGTGGAGGAGAGAGGTGTGTCAGAATCATCAGTAGTGGCATTTTGGAGGCGTGGTGGTGGAACAACCTCCAACACTACTGCACCTTGTCCTGCATCCTGCCCAGCTGCCAGCAGAGTCGCCCAATGAGCCGTGAAACTTAGGTAACGTCCCTGTCCATGCCTGCTGGACCATGAGTCAGCGGTAATATGCACCTTACCACTGACCGCCCTGTCCAGCGAGGCCAAGACAGTGCCTTCCACATGCCGGTAGAGAGCCGGAATCGCCTTCCATGAGAAAAAGTGTTTTTTGGGAACCTGCCACTGAGGACCCGCACATTCCACAAACTCACGGAAGGGGGCAGAGTCTACCAACTGAAAAGGTAGCAGTTGAAGTGCTTGCAATTTTGCCAAGCTAGCATTCAACCGCTGGGCATGTGGATGGCTGGGAGCGAACTTCTTTCTGCGGTGCAGC
This sequence comes from Aquarana catesbeiana, assembly GCF_042186555.1. NCBI lineage: Eukaryota > Metazoa > Chordata > Amphibia > Anura > Ranidae > Aquarana > Aquarana catesbeiana. The sequence continues at coordinate 11,054,372 of NC_133334.1, read as the reverse complement.
AGCTGGGGCAGGGAAATTTGCCTGGTACAATCTGACGTTGGTGTACCGATAGCAGATTGTCCGCAAGTACTTGGCTGTGACACACCTAATTCTACACCTTCATTCCTCTCAGTGCAAGTCTCAGAGAGGACTGAAGGTATAGTGGAGTTGGAGATCCCAGCTGATGAGGAGCAAGGAGAGGTCCTCTTTGTTCTTTGGTGTGGGTCTTTTAGGTATGCTTGCCAACGAACTGCATGGCAGGTCAACATATATCTGGTTAAGCATGTGATGCCCAAGCGGGAGATATTTTGGCCATGCGAGATACGCTTGAGACATATGTTGCAAATAGCAGCGGTGTGATCTGATGCACTCGTCTCAAAAAAGGCCCACACTAAAGAACTTTTGGAATAACGCGCAGAGACAGCAGCGCCCTGCACATGCGGAGCTCTGCGGTGTGATGCAGTCAGTGTGCTGCCCTTAGGCTGGCCCCTGGAGGGCATCCTGCCTCATTGGTGATGTGCCGCCTCCTCCTCCTCTTCTCTCCTATCAGGGACCCACGTGGAGTCAGTGACCTCATCATCCCCTCCCTCCTCACGACTAGAGAAAACCTGGCAGTATGCTGCAGCAGGGGGAACATGACTGCCAGATTGCTGTCCTTCTTGGTCACCCCCTCTGTCTGGGCTCACGTTATTGCCTTCCTCTAGCTGAGTACCATCATCGGAGCTTTCAAAATGCTGGGCATCCTCCTGGAGCATGTACCCAACACTGTGGTCAAACAGTTCGAGGGACTCCTCAGGAGGACATGGTGGGGCTAGGGAAGGAGTCACTGATGCCACTGAGCCGAGGGAAGAGGCCGCGTTGGCAGCTGCTTTGCCAGATAAAGTACCCTGAGCCTGGGTGAGAGAGGATGAGGAGGTCATCCACTCGACCAAATCTTCCGCATGTTGCAGCTCAACGCGGCCAGCTACCGAAAAAAAGACCAAGCGTGTCCCACGGCCACGTGCTGATGAAGATGCACCATGTCCACGACCAGAACTGTTGCCTCTAGACATAGAGCCTGCTTGCCCTCTTTTATTGGCTTGTGACTGTCTGCCTCTCCTTGTTGGCCTTCCACACATACTATTGGCCTGCAGTGGGATGTAGCTGCACAAAACTGGGATGTATATGTATATATATATATATATACCGATTATACTGCAGCTAGCAGAATCAACTGCCTGCCTGTAGTATTATTAGTATGAGAACACCTGCACCTGGCTTCAGATAGCTATACTGTAGGTGCAACTGTGCAGGGTACACAGTACATTAACTGGAAATACTTCAAAGAGCCTACACAAGCACCTGGCTTCAGGTAGCTATACTGTAGGTACAACTGTGCAGGGTACACAGTACAGTAACTGGAAATACTTCAAAGAGCCTACACAAGCACCTGGCTTCAGGTAGCTATACTGTAGGTGCAACTGTGCAGGGTACACAGTACAGTAACTGGAAATACTTCAGAGAGCTTACACAAGCACCTGGCTTCAGGTAACTATACTGTAGGTGCAACTGTGCAGGGCACACAGTACAGTAACTGGAAATTCTGTAAAAACACCTGCCTGCCTGTCAGTATATTAGGAAGAGAAGAACAGGATCTAGCTAAACTGAATACATTTTATATATATATATATATATATATATATATACACACAACACCTGGGATGCATAAATATACACCATACACTGTAAGTGCAGCTAACTGACTGGACCTGCCTACTCTATCTAACTTAAATCAAATGACACTGTCTCTCTCTCAACATTGGAACACACTACACAGGGCTGACGTGCAGGCGGCCTTATATAGTGTGGGGCATGTATTAAACCCCCTGAGCCATAATTGGCCAAAGCCTCCTTGGCTTTGGCCAATTACGGCTCTCTGTACACACAGCGCTGTGATTGGCCAAGCATGCGGGTCATAGTGCATGCTTGGCCAATCATCAGCCAGCAATGCACTGCTATGCCGCAGTGAATTATGGGCCGTGACGCGCCACTTGAATTTGGCACGAATGGCCCATATCGTTCGTAATTCGGCGAACGACTGAACACACGAAGCTCATCTCTACTCATCAATGCAGACAACTTGATTGGGAGTAAGTAAGGCTGAAAACTGTTGGTTGAAGTGGTTTATGAGGGGCCGAATTTTGTAGAGCAAATCCAAGTGCATGAACTGCAAGATCTGCTTGTATTGTGTCCTGGTCATGGAGGCAGAGAACACTGGCATATGGTGAATTTGGTCAGTGGACCAATATGACCACAACTCACTCTTTTTAGTTATGCCCATGAGGAGGGATAGGCCCAGGAAGGTCTTAAATTCAGAGACCGTGATAGGTCTCCAATCTATGGCAAGGGTCAACTGGGGATTAGCAGCGATGAATTGACCAGCAAATTGCTTTGATCCACAATAGAGCTATACAGATCTTCAGTGAAAAACAGTGAATAAAAATCAAGTGACGTAAAATCAACTGTTTCCACCTGAATTCTGGGTTGGCCAGTAAATGGGGGAAGTACGGGTGCTGCAGAAGTGGTTGGCTCCCAATTAGGATTGCAAATGCAGCAGGAAGGGCACTGTAAACTAGATGGGCCTGTGTTTGTCTTCTTGGTGGCAGCGTGACACTACTCGTGCTAGCCACCTCACCAGTTTGAATTGCACTTATGGGACTCGCCACGTCACCAAGCGTTACTGCAGTGCTAGATGTACGATCAGGATGTACTAGGCCGCTGGTGCTTGCCAGTTCACCAGAAGGATGAGCAGCACTAGTACTGGCTCTCTGCTCCATATGAGAGCCCTGCAGTTCTTGAACCTCAACGACAGCAGAAGAACGGGGTCTGGTACACCTGACCTTGGCAGGGACCACTACTCGGTCGTCAGAGCTATCTGTCTGGGTGCCGCTGCTGTCGATCGGTTCATATTCTGAGTCTGAATCTGACAGATGAGCGACTTCCTCTTCACTATCTGTCATGCTTAGAAACGTGTAGGCCTCTTCACTACTGTACCTTCGATTTGACATTTTGGTCTCTAAATTTACTGGTACAGTAGTGAGCCTCATGCCGCGTACACACGAGCGGACTTTCCGGCAGACTTGGTCCGACGTTCTTCCCGTCGGACTTTCCGGCAGACTACCGCCGGACTCTCCGAATGGACGGACTTGCCTACACATGACCGGACTTTCTGGCAGGCTAGGTCCGCCCGTCTTTCCGACATGACTTTCGCCGGAGTTACAGCGGACTTTCAGAATGAACGGACTTGCCCACACACGGACAAGTCTGTTAATTTTGAACGTGACTCGGGTACGACGGGACTAGAAAAGGAAGTCAATCTCGCTGTTTTTATTGGCGAGATTGACACCTTGCGAGCCCTGTCGCGGGGCATACTAGGCCCTTAGGTCTGGCATGGATTTTAAGGGGAACCCCCTACGCCGAAAAACGGCGTGGGGTCCCCCTAAAATTCATACCAGACTCCGATCCGAGCACGCAGCCCGGCCAGTCAGGAATGGGGGTGGGGACGAGTGAGCGCCCCCCTCCTGAACCATACCAGGCCGCATGCCCTCAACATGGGGGGGTTGGTGCTTTGGGGGAGGGGGCACCCTGCGGGGCCCCCCACCACAAAGCACCTTGTCCCCATGTTGATGAGGACAAGGGCCTCTTCCCGACAACCCTGGCCATTGGTTGTTGGGGTCTGCGGGCAGGGGGCTTATCGGAATCCGGGAGCCCCCTATAATAAGAGGGCCTCCAGATCCTGGCCCCCCACCCTATGTGAATGAGTATGGGGTACATGGTACCCCTACCCATTTACCTAGGGAAAAAGTGTCAATAATAAAACACACTACACAGGTTTTTTAAGTAATTTATTAGACAGCTCCGGGGGGTCTTCTTCCGGCTTCTGGGTCTTCTTCTGACTTCGGGGGTCCCTCTGGTTCCTCTTCTCCCTGCGTCCAGTTGGTTCTTCTCCGCTCTCTCTGGCCTCTTCTCCCGGTGTTCCAGTTCTTCTGCCGGCTCCTCTGCTGTCTTCATGCCGCTCTTTTGCCAGCAGAGGCCCGGACTTCTGGCGTCTTGTCTTCTTGGCTTCTTCCCTCTTCTCTTTTCCAGATGTTGACACGACGGTCTCTTCGGCTGGACTGGTCTCTGAGCACTCCGATGTGACTTATATAGGCGGAGACCCCGTCCCCTTATGCCGTCACAGTCCCTGGGCATGCTGGGACTGTGACGGTTTAGGGGGCGTGGTCACCGGTTGATGTTGACCACGCCCCCTAAAACTGAAAATTTGTTTTTCCTATTGCAGCGAGCGCGAGATACAGTACCCTGCCCTTGTGTTGTATCTGGTCCGTCGGACCAGCATACAGACGAACATGCTTTCCGTCAGGAACTGAGTCCGGCGGACTTACGACGGAAAGATTTAAAGCATGCTTCAAATCTAGGTCCGGCAGACTTTTGGGGAAAAAAAGTCCGCCGGAGCCTACACACGATCGGATTGACCAAGTATGCTAGAAAGTCCGCTCGCGTGTACACGACATCACAGGAAAAAGAGCTCCTGACTGTCAGCAACTGCTTCAATTGCTACAAAAAAACTGTTAGCGTTCGCAGGGATCGGGCCTGACTTTGCAAATGCTACAGTTATGTGTTCAGTGTTTTTGTAAGTGACAGTGATTGATTGATACTGCACTTGGGAGGGCTGGGCTGGGCTGGGTGGAGGGACTAAACACAGGTGCTATAAAAAAAATAGGTAACCAGTGTCTCCTGTGACACTAATACAGTGATCACTGGTGACAGGGGGTGATCAAGGGGTTAAATGTTTATTAGGGGGGGTTAGGGGGGTCCCTAGACCTATCTGGTCCTACCACTAAGTACCCTAACACTGATTTTTGTCACTAATGACACCAGTACAGTGCTAAAAAAAAAATGAACACTGCACAGGGTGACACAGTGACAGGGGTGAAGGGGTTAACTGGGGGGCGATTGGGGGGGACTGGTGTCAGTGTAGTGTTGGTCCACTTACTCTGAGATGTCTTCTCTCCTCTCTCTGGAACGGAAAAGAGTTCCACGAGGAGAGATGGAACTCTTCCATACTTGCCAACTGTCACAAATTTCCCGGGACATTCCCGGGATTTAGCCCCCTTTCCCTGATTTAGCCATTCCCGGGAAATGTCCCAGGAAATTCTAATTTTAACAATTTTTTTTCCCCCGCCGCCTGCCGCCGCCCGCCGCTAGAGGTCTGTGGCTGACGGAGACAATGTCTCCACCGGCCACCATTTTCCCGGAGGCCAAATTACTATTTAGTAATGGCCGGGTGACTGCCAATAGAATTTGAGCTGTGGCACCGCTGCAACCTAATGTGGGAAGAAGTAGGGGTGGGCGGCTATTCTGTACTGCTGGGAATGCCTGACTCCATTGGGGGATGCCTGGTATAAAGACAGGACTCTGCTGGCAGTGCCTGATGTAAGGGGGGACTCCGCTGCAATGCCTGATGTAAGGGGGACTCTGCTACAATGCCTGATGTAAGGGGGACTCCGCTGCAATGCCTGATGTAAGGGGGGCTCCACTGCAATGCCTGATGTAAGGGGGGGCTCCACTGCAATGCCTGATGTAAGGTGGAACTCTGCTGCAATGTCTGATGTAAGGGGGACTCCGCTGCAATGTCTGATGTAGGGGGGACTCCGCTGCAATGTTTGATGTAGGGGGGACTCCGCTGCAATGTCTGATGTAGGGGGGACTCCGCTGCAATGTCTGATGTAAGGGGGACTCCGCTGCAATGCCTGATGTAAGGGGGGACTCCGCTGCAACGTCTGATGTAAGGGGGACTCCTCTGCAATGTCTGATGTAAGGGGGACTCCGCTGCAATGCCCTATGTAAGGGGGGACTCCGCTGCAATGCCTGATGTAAGGGGGGACTCCGCTGCAATTCCTGATGTAAGGGGGACTATGCTGCAATGCTGGATGTAAGGGGGACTCCGCTGGCATGTCTGATGTAAGGGGGGACTCCGCTGCAATGTCTGATGTAAGGGGGGACACTGCTGGCAATGCCTGATGTAAGGGAGGAGTCAGCTGGAAATGCCTGATGTAAGGGAGGACTCCACTGGGGACACCTGATGGCATCTGGTGGCAGGCGACGTGGCAGGTGACATGCTCCGCCTACATGCAAAAAAGTGTCCCGAATTTTTTTTTTGCAATGTTGGCAACCATGCACTTTCCCTGCTGTGTTTACACTTATACATGCAGGGGAAGGATTTAATTTGCCAGGACCGATCACCAGGTCCAGGCCAGAAATCATTGGCCTGGGCCTGGAGACTGATCGGTTCCGAAGCTAATCCGATCATCGCAGCCCCCCAGACAGCTGTGCGTGCGAGGTATAGCTACAACGCTTTGCCCAGCCGGGCCAACCTGCCACAGTTTAACTGCGGCGGCTGGTTTGGAACTGGTTAATATGAAATCCTACTACATTAGCAGCAATCACAGAAAAGTCCTCCACACACACGGAGAGAGATTCTCCATAGGCACTCCATCACCAGCATTTTCCTGAACTGAAACAGTTCCAGCATGTCTTCCCTTTGCAGACACTGTAGCACTGCTTCCATCTTAATCAGACTCAAGTAAATTATTACTTTTCCACAACTTTATGCCTCACAGGTTGAGGGATGACATCCTCCTCCTCATCTGGTGAGTCGGTGTAAAATCAAAACTTCCTGTCACTTAAGGGAGATTCCATTTCCCCAATGGCTTACAGCAATCCACCCACCATTTTCATCAACATCCTCCTAAGATGACCCAGGCTGCTGGGGAGTGAGTGGGGCAGATACTGACACAGATGCAACAGATGCTGAGACAGGGGTAGTACTGGGGGCACCATGTGAAAACACTTCTATACCCCCCATCCATACTGTCATACTGTCACCGTTGCACTTATCTTTCAATACACCACTGCTCTCCTTCAGAGAGGTGATTAACGTCTCCTGCTTCTTCAATGCCTCCTCCAGAGACTTCAGCTTGGAGTCTTGCCTCTTACTGCTTTCGGTCCTGCCATGCAGAGATTTTTTTCCTGAAATCTGCTTTCAGGACAGCAAGCTTCTGTTCCTCCTTAGTTATTTGGCGAAGTCCATTCACCACTCTGTCCTGGAAAGCTGGTATGGCCTCCCATTGCATAGGGACAAGTCCAGGGTCCATTGCAAATTGCTTGAGCATGTGATGTAGACCTCAGTTCCTCTGGAGAGCCCCACCTTCATCCTCCCCAACCTGCTGCATGATGGTTGGGTGGAGCCTGTAGGACAGGCCCCAGGCTTGATGTTTCTCCCAGCTGAGACCAACAGCAGAGTGAGCCAGCAGCACCTTGCAGCACCTTGCAGAACCTTGCAGAACAGCACCACCTGGTGGAGAGACTGATGTGACTGGCTCAGTGTTTTCTGTACAGTACTGAAATATATGTCAGAGCTACATAAATGTATAATAATCCCTTCACGTCGACTGTACGCAAATTTGCTTTCATGGTATGAAGAGGTCATACCGGGGTGATGCCTGCAGGAGGGAACGTCTCCCCCCTCACCATTTTTGGTGATCTAAATACTTTTAAGTGCAAAGGAGGGATTTGGGGTCTTTTTGGACCCTCGATCCCTCCATAAAGAGTACCTTTCACTGTCTGTTACTTTCACAAGGGATGTTTACATTCCTTGTGACAGCAATAAAAGTAATCAGATTTTTTTTTTAAATGGACAATGTAAAAAAAAAGAAATAGAATAAATAATAAAAAATAAAATAAAATTTAAAGCGCCCCCGTCCCCGCGTGCTCGCGCAGCAAAGAAAACGCATACACAAATCGCACCTACAAATGGTGTTCAAATCACACATGTGAAGTATCACCGCATTCGTCAGAGTGAGAGCAATAATTCTAACAAAAGACCTCCTCTGTAATGCCCTGTACACACGGTCGGACTTTGATCGGACATTCCGACAACAAAATCCATGGATTTTTTGCGACGGATGTTGGCTCAAACTTGTCTTGCATACACACGGTCGCACAAAGTTGTCGGAAAATCCGATCGTTCTAAACACGGTGACGTAAAACAGATACGTCGGGACTATAAACGGGGCAGTAGCCAATAGCTTTAGTCTCTTAATTTATTCTGAGCATGCGTGGCACTTTGTGCGTCGGATTTGTGTACACACAATCGGAATTTCCGACAACGGATTTTGTTGTGGGGAAATTCCAATGGAAAATGGGTGATGGAGCCTACACACGGTCGGAATTTCTGACAACGCGCTCCGATCGCACATTTTCCGTTGTAAAAATTTGACCGTGTGTACGGGGCATAACTCTAATCTCGTAACTGAAATTTTTAGGTACCGTAGTTTGTCACCAGTCCACGAGGGTGCACAATTTCAAAGTGTGACATGTTGGGTATCTATCACCATCACCATCCATCACCTTTCACATTATACAAAAAAATGGGCTAACTTTTTTGTTTACTCTTTTTTTTTAAAAGAAAGTGTATTTTTTCCCCCAAAACTGTGTTTGAAAGACCGCTGTGCAAATACCGTGTGACATAAAATATTGCTATGACTGCCATTTTATTTCCTAGGGTCTCTGCTAATATATATAGATATATATATATAGATATATATATATATCTATATATATAGATATATATATATATAGATATATATAGATATATATATATCTATATATATCTAGATATATATCTAGATATATATAGATATATATCTAGATATATATCTAGATATATATATATATAATGTTTGGGGTTCTAAGTAATTTTCTAGCAAAAAATGTGGACTTTAAATTGTTAGCAACAAATGTCAAAAATAGGCATAGGAATGAAAGGGATAATGGTGTGTAAGGCTGATTTGGTGTGCTTTTCTCTCTCTCTCAGTGTTTTAAAGTAGTTTAAAGTAGTATGTGATAAATTACTATGGAAATAATAAATAACAGTGTGTAATAAAAAAAGGTCTCTCTTCATACAGTTAAACCGCAGGCTTTCCTAGAATATATGATACACATTGAAGATGGATTCCCGGGATCTGTGTTTTGTAATGTCATCAATTTTTACCCGGGAGAAGTGGAGATCCGGTGGGTTAAACACAGTAAAGGTATCATCACCAGCCCATCTTTGGATAAAGATGTTTCTCCCACAAAACAATCCAGGAACAGTGATGGGACATTTAATGTGACCAGTGATCTGACTGTGAGGCCGGAAAGTAGAGATGAACCCGGAGATGTATTCTCCTGTATTGTGAGCCACAGATCCCTGAAGGAGGAAATTTCTCTCAATTTCACTATGCCAAGTAAGTAGCCTATGACTCTAATGTCTGTAGAATTTGGCTCCTACTGCTTCCAACAAATCCCAGATCAGTCCGATTAGATCCAGAGATTGCTCAGTGAGTTTACGAAACATTGGAAAGCAGAGGCTGCATGAGCACATACACATACATATTTTGGAGCAATGTTTTTCATGTGTATTCAGGCTTGGGTGTTTTTGTTTTAGCCAATGAAAAGGTAGATACTAGGACCTATTTTTCAGGTGCTCCTATTTAGGTATTTGAAGCCAAAAATGCCCCATGTTGCTTTAAGAGTAGCTCATGTACCTATTTGAGTTTCACTCAGACATGTTCACTGCCGAAAAATTATTTAATTTTCGTTTCATTTGTTTTTTTGTTGGAAATTTGGAAATTAGATATATAAACATGTAAGACTTCCAATAATGGTAAAAATAATAAAGAAAATATTGTGCCACTAATAAACCTTCCAATCACCTCTAATGAGTAGAAAAAAAACCCTCCAATTGATTGGACTGAAAATGTCTGTGATAAATAGTTTAAAACAACATATAAATTTAGTACTCAAAAAGATCTCAAAATACCATCTGTGATAATAATAAGAGAGATAAAAACCCCAATGAAATTTAACTCAGGAGTATAAAAATTATTAAATAATAACAATAATAAAAATGTCCCAAAAAATTTTGATATGTTGAAAAATAATAGCCATTTCTTAATTAAACAATCTACTTCAGCAGCATCCTGAAGAGTGATCCCATATAAAATGGTAAAAGCAGATCAAGAGATAATTCCAATATTGCTATAGATTAAGATGTCCCACAGGACTATTCTCAGGTATCATCAGGATATATAGGAAAAAAGAAAAAATATCATTGCACAGTAAACATGTATTAGGAAAACCGCAGCACTACATAGTGTGCACTCACGTAAGCCTGGTTTAACAATAGCCTGGATAGGATGCAATCAGCCGCTTGGGGCGCGGTGGGTCCTCACACCACTCATTACAGAGATACTGACTCGCCACAATAGTCTACGTCACTGACTCCTCCTACGCATTACGTCACCCGACGTAATCCTTGAAAAAGTCACGTGTCAGGTGACGCAACGCTAGGGATGAGCTGAACAGCCCCTGGTTCGGTTCGCACCAGAACCTGTGAACGGACCAAAAATGCGCACGAACGTTAGAACCCCATTGAAGTCTATGGGATTCGAACGTTCGAAACCAAAAGTGCTAATTTTAAAGGCTAATTTGCATGGTATTGTCCTAGTAAGGGTTTGGGGACCGGGTCCTGCCCCAGGGGACATGTATCAATGCAAAAAAAAAAACTTTTAAAAATGGCCGTTTTTTCGGGAGCAGTGATTTTAATGATGCTTAAAGTTAAAAAAGTGAAATATTCCTTTAAATATCGTACCTGGGGGTGTCTATAGTATGCCTGTAAAATGGCGCATGTTTCCCATGCTTAGAACAGTCCCTGCACAAAACTGCTTGGGGCTTCAATGTAATGTCGGGTCCTGGCAATATGGATGAAATGGATGAGACAAACGGCATGGGTTCCCCCCAGTCCATTACCAGGCCCTTTGGGTCTTCTATGGATATTAAGGGGAACAGCGCACCTAAATTAAAAAAAGGAAAGGCGTGGGGCCACCAGGCCCTATATACTCTGAACAGCAGTATACAGGCGGTGCAAACAAGACAGGGACTGTAGGTTTGTTGTTAAGTAGAATCTGTTTGTAATTTAGAACTGGTACATTTTTAACGTGTTTAGCTCCAGCCAAAAAATCTATTTTAAGCTTTTTGGAAAACATAGGGAAGGGTTATCACCCCTGTGACATTTGTTTTGCTGTCTGTGCTCCTGTTCAGAAGATTTCACCTCATTTTTTGTCCCAATGACAAATTTTTTTTTAAATTTGGGGTTTTTTGTGAAACAAGGATTGGTGATAAAGCATCAGTGGAAAGGAGAAACGTTTTTCCGATATTAACTCTTACAGGAGAGAATTTCTCTTCCTAGGGGTAGATTTCATCTCACTTCCTGTTGTCTCTTTCTGTTTGCAAGTAGGAGTCGTTTGTAATTTGGATGTTTGAAAGTAGGGGCCTGCCTTATATACTCAGCAGAAATTTGGGCCTTAGGTGTTGTTGTGGCCACAACACTGTAAGCCCTCACAGGGCCCTGCTGTGAAATATTAGATCAAGAATTGTAATTACATGCCCCTGTTGAACAGGGGCAGAAATATTGTGCCTTTGGTGGTGGTGGTGCTAGTGCCACAACACTGTAAGTCCTCACTCGCTCTTGGTGGGCGCAGAAATGGGCCCTGCTATGAAATATTAGATCAAGAATTGTAATTACATGCCCCTGTTGAACAGGGGCAGAAAAATTGTGCCTTTGGTGGTGGTGGTGCCACAACACTGTAAGTCCTCACTCGCTCTTGGTGGGCGCAGAAACGGGCCCTGCTGTGAAATATTAGATCAAGAATTGTAATTACATGCACCTGTTGAACAGGGGCTGAAAAATTGGGCCTTAGGCACTGGTGCTGATGCCACAACACTGCAACACCTCACAGATACTCTAGTTGGAACGCAGAAATGAGCCCTGCTGCAAAGTATTGCATCAAAAATTGTAATTACATGCCCCTGTTAAACAGGGGCTGAAAAATTGGGCCTTAGGCACTGGTGGTGGCGCCTGGAGGATAATTACTCAGGATAGTCACTCAGCATCAGCATAGGCAGTCTTTGAAGGGATCTGAGATTTCAAAAAAAATTATTCGGTTACATCAGCATCAGGTGCTTGGTAGCTGGTGGTGATCCAAGACTGATTCATTTTTATGAAGGTCAGTCGATCGACCGAGTCGGTGGACAGATGCACCTTGTGATCGGTTATAAAGCCTCCAGCAGCACTGAATGTGCATTCCAAAAGAACGCTGAATGCAGGACAGGCCAGTAGCTCAATTGCATACTGTGCAAGCTCTGGCCAGTGATCCATCCTCAAGACCCAGTAACCCAGAGGATTTTTGGTGGGAAAGGTGTCCAAGTCAGATCTTGCCCCTAGGTATTCCTGCACCATGTAAAACAGACACTGGCGATGGTTGTTGGAACCGATCATACCTTGGGGCTGCGGACCAAAAAATTGTCTGAACGCATCGGTCAGACGGCCACCTTCTCCACCGCCCCTTTTTTGACTGACCGAAGCCACAGCCACACGTTGTCCAGAAACAGGAGTTTGTAACCTCCCAGTCTCTGGGAACGCGTTGCACAGATGTTTCTGCAAGGTCTCCCGAAGATGTTTCATCCTCTGCTCCCTCTGCGACGGCAAGATAAGGTCCGCAACCTTACCCTTGTAATGTGGATCAAGGAGGGTTGCCATCCAGGATTGGTCATTCTCCTTGATACCACGAATATGAGGATCCTTACGCAGGCTTTGCAGGATCAGGGAGGCCATGCAGCATAGGTTTGCTGAGGCATTCGGTCCGGAGTCCTCTGGGTCACTAAGGACGACATGGTCCGCAGCCACCTCCTCCCAGCCACGTACAAGTGCATGTGTTTCTTGGGACTGATCCCTTAAAGACTGCTGCTGATGCTGAGTGCCAGGCTCCATCTCCATACTGACAATCCTCCTTCTCCTCTTCCTCGTCCTCTTCCTGTGTGATCGGCGGGCACGCAGGAACACTGTCTGGAAAAAGGGGGCCTTGAGAGCTAAGGAAGTCCTCCTCTTCCTGCCTCTGTTCTGCCTCAAGTGCCCCGTCCATTATTCCACGCAGAGTGTGCTCCAACAGGTGGACAAGGGGGACAGTGTCACTGATGCATGCACTGTCACTGCTCACCATCCTCGTGGCCTCCTCAAATGGTGACAGGACAGTGCATGCATCCCTGATCATGGCCCACTGGCGTGGGGAAAAAAAAACAAGCTCCCCTGACCCTGTCCTGGTGCCATAGTTGCACAGGTACTCATTGATAGCCCTCTACTGCGTGTGCAGCTGCTGCAGCATGGCCAACATTGAGTTCCACCTGGTGGGCATGTCACAGATTAGGCAGTTCTTGGGCAGGTTAAACTCCTTTTGGAGGTCTGCCAGCCGAGCACTGGCATTATATGACCGGCAGAAATGCACACAGACTTTCCTGGCCTGCCCCAGGACATCCTGTAAGCCCGGGTACCTGCCCAAGAACCGCTGCACCACCAAGTTAAAGACGTGAGCCAAACAGGGCACATGGGTCATTTGTCCCTGTCGGAGGGCAGAGAGGAGTGTGGTGCCATTGTCGCAAACCACCATTCCTGCCTTAAGTTGGCGTGACGTCAACCACCTCTGAACCTGCCCCTGCAGAGCTGACAGAACCTCTGCCCCAGTGTGGCTCCTGTCCCCCAAGCACACCAGCTCAAGCACCGCATGGCATCTTTTGGTCTGCATACTTGCGTAGCCCCTTGAACGGCTACGGAGCACCGCTGGTTCCGAGGACAAAGCACAGGAAGAGGCCATGGAGAAAGAAGAAGAGGAGGGGGTGGAGGAGAGAGGTGTGTCACAATCATTAGTAGTGGCATTTTGGAGGCATGGCATGACTGCTGGACCATGAATCAGCGGCAATATGCACCTTACCACTGACCGCCCTGTCCAGCGAGGCATGGACATTGCCTTCCACATGCCGGTAGAGAGCCAGAATCGCCTTCCATGAGAAAAAGTGGCATTTGGGTACCTGCCACTGAGGAACCGCACATTCCACAAACTCACGAAAGGGGACAGAGTCTACCAACTGAAAAGGCAGCAGCTGAAGTGCTAGCAATTTTGCCAAGCTAGCATTCAACCGCTGGGCATGTGGATGGCTGGGAGCGAACTTCTTTTGGCGGTGCAGCAGCTGGGGCAGGGAAATTTGCCTGGTACAATCTGACGTCGGTGTAACGAAAGCAGATTGCCCACAAGTACTTGGCTGTGACTTCATTCCTCTCAGTGCAGGTCTCAGAGAGGACTGAAGGTATAGTCAGGTTGGAGATCTCAGCTGATGAGGAGCAAGGAGAGGTCCTCTTTGTTCTTTGGTGTGGGTCTTTTAGATACGCTTGCCAACGAACTGCATGGCAGGTCAACATATGTCTGGTCAAGCATGTGGTGCCCAAGTGGGAAATGTTTTGGCCACATGAGATACGCTTGAGACATATGTTGCAAATAGCAGCGGTGCGATCTGATGCACTCGTCTCAAAAAAGGCCCACACCAAAGAACTTTTTAAATAACGCGCAGAGACAGCAGCGCCCTGCACATGCGGGGCTTTAGGGTGTGATGCAGTCAGTGTGCTGCCCTTAGGCTGGCCCCTGGAGGGCATCCTGCCTCGTTGGTGATGTGCCGCCTCCTCCTCCTCTCTCCTATCAGGCACCCACATTGAGTCAGTGACCTCATCATCCCCTCCCTCCTCATCACTGGAGCAGACCTGGCAGTATGCTGCAGCAGGGGGAGCATGACTGCCAGATTGCTGTCCTTCGTGGGCACCCCCTCTGTCCGTGCTCACGTTACTGCCTTCATCTAGCTCAGTATCATCATCAGAGCCTTCCAAACGCTGGGCATCCTCCTGGAGCATGTACCCAACACTGTGGTCAAACAGTTTGAGGGACTCCTCAGGAGGGCATGGCTAGGGAAGGAGCCACTGATGACATTGAGCCGAGGGAAGAGGCCGCTGCTTTGCCAGACAAAGTACCCTGAGCATGTGTGAGAGAGGATGAGGAGGATGAGGACGGCTTGGTCATCCACTCGACCAAGTCTTCCGCATGTTGCGGCTCAACGCGGCCAGCTGCCGAAAAAAAGGCCAAGCATGTCCCACGGCCACTTGCTGATGAGGATGCACCGTCTCCACGACCAGCACTGTTGCCTTTAGACACAGAGCCTGCTTGCCCTCTTTTATTGGCTTGTGACTCTCTGCCTCTCCTTGTTGGCCTTCCAGACATACTAATGGCCTGTATATATATAAATATATATATATATATATATATATATATATATATACTGATACTGCAGCTAGCAAAATCAACTGCCTGCCTGTAGTATGAGAACACCACCAACCTTCTACAGGTAGCTTTAGCTGAACACTGTGCAGAGCTCGCAAAAAACTAACTTGTAGCTTATTTAGCTGCCTGCTGTAGTGATAGGATCAGGAAAACACCACCAACATTCTACAGGTAGCTTTAGGTGAACACTGTGCAGAGCTCGCAAAAAATAACTTGTAGCTTATTTAGCTGCCTGCTGTAGTGATAGGATCAGGAAAACACCACCAACCTTCTACGGGTAGCTTTAGCTGAACACTGTGCAGAGCTTGCACTACACTAACTTGTAGCTTTTTTAGCTGCCTGCGGTAGTGATAGGATCAGGAAAACACCTCCAACCTTCTACAGGTAGCTTTAGCTGAACATTGTGCAGAGCTCGCAAAAAAATAACTTGTAGGTTTAGCTGAACACTGTGAGGAGGACGCATTACACTAACTTGTAGCTTTAGCTGAACACTGTGCAGAGGTCGCACTACACTAACTTGTAGTTTTAGCTGAACACTGAGGAGGACGCACTACACTAACTTGTAGCTTTAGCTGAACACTGTGCAGAGGTCTCACTACACTAACTTGTAGTTTTAGCTGAACACTGTGCGGAGGACGCACTACCCTAACTTGTAGCTTTAGCTGAACACTGTGCAGAGGTCGCACTACACTAACTTGTAGCTTTAGCTGAACACTGTGCAGAGGTCACACTAAACAAACTTGTAGCTTTAGCTGAACACTGTGAGCAGGACGCACTGCACTAACTGTAAATAGTCTAGCTGCCTGACTGTGGTACTAATAGGATCTAAAGAACACTAGCAATTTTCTTCAGGTAGCTGTAAATACTGTAACAAGACAAGCCTGCCTGTCAGTAGGAAGATAACAGGAATGGATCTAGCTAAACTGAATACAGTGTATATATATATATATATATATATATATATATATATATATATATATATATATATATATATATATGTATATATATGCAACACCTGGGATGCATATATATACACAATACACTGTAAGTGCAGCTAACTCACTGACTGTCCTGCCTAATCTAGCTAACTCAAATGAAATGACACTGTCTCTCTATTTCTCAGCACGCCGGAACACACTACACACAGGGCCCCTGTGCAGGCAGCCTTATATAGTGTGGGGCATGTTCTAAACCCAAAGACACACCAGTAGTAAAATTACGCTTGCTCTAAATTGTGAGCCGCTAACACAGCAAAAAGAATAATTGCCAAATAAACCAAATAAAAACCAAAACAAGTAGCGCTAAGTAAATAATGCCTTTAAGAGGTGGCAGTGGCACGTCACAGGGGCACTTTACTTCCAGCAGATGTGTGGAGGGGTAGCCATATGTTGGGAGATTCATCATTGTATTTGGAGAAGACACGTCTATGAAGTCCCCTGGGATCCCTTCATCTCCAGGTTGTCAAGGTCTTCCCCCTATTGCCAGTGAGCAATACAAGCCAGTTTGACCCTTACAGTATATACTGTCTTGGGTTCAAACCCTCCGGTAAGCCTCCACCTTCACTGGCTGCGGGAATTGCACATTCTCTTGAAGACACTGTGGTGTGATGCATAGAGTTGGTCCATCCATATATCATTCAACACATATATATGTTGGACTATTATAGAACCAGCTGTGCATTATCCTCTGAGCATTTTTCATAAAACTATATGTTGGTGATGGCATTTTACACATTTTTCACAGATGGTGATCATTAGAGTCCCTATGTGTACGGACTTTATCTTTCAATCTATTGATGGACCTTTATTTGTTTTCTTTTCTGACAATTTTTTGTGTTTAGAGCACTGGATATTCACCTCATTATTTGTTTATTGAGGGTGCATTATTTACTTAGCACTACACCTTTTGGTTTTTACATGTTCTAAACCCCCTGAGCCATAATTGGCCAAAGCCACCCTGGCTTTGGCCAATTACAGCTCTCTCTATCGACGGTGCTGTGATTGGCCAAGCATGCGGGTCATAGTGCATGCTTGGCCAATCATCAGCCAGCAATGCACTGCGATGCCGCAGTGAATTATGGGCTGTGACACGTCACACGAATTTGGCGCGAACGGCCCATAACGTTCGCAATTCGGCGAATGATCGAACAGATGATGTTCGAGTCGAACATGGGTTCAACTCGAACGTGAAGCTCATCTCTATGCAACGTGTAGGAGGAGTCAGTGACATAGACTATTGTGGCGAGTCAGTATCTCTGTAACGAGCGGTGTGAGGACCCACTGCGCCCCAAGCGGCTGATTGCATCCTATCCAGGCTATTGTTAAACCATGCTTACGTGAATGCACTCTATGTAGTGCTGCGGTTTTCCTAATACACGTTTACTGCGCAATGTTATTATTTTTTTTTTTTCCTATATATCCTGATGATACCTGAGAATACTCCTGTGGAACATCTTAATCTATAGCAATATTGAAATTATCTCTTGATCTGCTTTCACCATTTTATATGGGATCACTCTTCAGGATGCTGCTGAAGTGGATTGTTTAATTAAGAAATGGCTATTATTTTTCAACATATCAAAATTTTTTGGGACATTTTTATTGTTGTTATTATTTAATAATTTTTATACTCCTGAGTTAAATTTCATTGGGGTTTTTATCTCTCTTATTATTATCACAGATGGTATTTTGAGATCTTTTTGAGTACTAAATTTATATGTTGTTTTAAACTATTTATCACAGACATTTGCAGTCCAATCAATTGGAGGGGTTTTTATCTACTCATTAGAGGTGATTGGAAGGTTTATTAGTGGCACAATATTTTCTTTATTATTTTTACTATTATTGGAAGGCTTATATATTTATATATATATTTTTGTTTGGAAGGTTAATATTAGCGCAAACACATTATTTTATTACACTTAATTGAGGTGCCTGAACACTATTCAGTTTTGCTGCTTTTATTATTTGGTTTTCTTCCAAGCTAATTATCCGCACAGTGAATTTCACTTTGTCCACCTAGTGCTTCATTTATTTTCATTCCAGCGCTTTAGTATTTTTTTTTATTTTTGGAAATTAGATCATTCGGAAATTCTAAAATCCTAAAATTTGGAAAAAAAAAAATTGAAAATTTGAATTAACTAACTAATAAATTATAGGTATTGGAATTTCCTTTTAAATTTGGCTGTTAGAGAACGTAACAAATACGAATTTATCTAAAGTTACGAATTATCTGAAATAACGAATGCCACATCTAAACAAATGGAACAGAACAAATTAATAATTAATAATAATAATCAAAAAATGTATTATTATTAGTAATTTGTTACTATTAATTTAATAGTTTAGTAATAGTTAGGTTATTATTAGTTAGTTATTATTTAAGATTTTCAAATTTTCGGATTTTCGTTCTTTTGAATTTTCATTCTTATTTTCAAATTTTGAATTTTAGAATTTCTGGAGTTTGTTGAAATTTGTTAAAAAACGAATTTGGAGCTTAACGAATTTCACATGTCTAGTTTCACTTATCAAGCTACAGGCAGCTGAGAATTCATAGGTGAACAGACACAATGCACAAGTATGGGGTTTTGGTTATTCAGCATTTTGGAGCTTTGAGCTACAAAACAATCAGAGCTTATAGGGTTAGTCAACTTTTATAATAAAATTTGCATTGCAATCGGGGAGTCCCACTAGATTAGAAATCATGGGACATTTTAGAGAAATTGAGTTTCCTTTAGACGACATAACTGCAAACCTCTTTTCTTTTGCAAAGACAAAAAAAAGCTTTCTCATTGATCTGTGCCGTCCTGCATATAGGATAAGAAGGATGGTAAACACAAGCACATTAACCCCCCTAGCGGTATTCCCGAGTCTGGCTCGGGGTAGATTCTCAATACCAAAAGCGGTATCCCTGAGCCAGACTCGGGATTGCATCGCAGGATCCAGGAAGAGTTTACTTACCTTGACCCCTGGATCCTGCAATGTCTCCCCGCTGTGATCGGCGAGCCGCTGTGTCTCGCTCGATTCACAGTGCCGAACTCCGTCCCCGTGCGTCGCAACGCTCACAGGGAACGGAGTTCGGCGGCAAATTCAAAAAGTGAAACACACAGTACAGATACAGTATACTGTAATCTTACAGATTACAGTACTGTATCAAATAATTACACATCCCCTTTGTCCCTAGTGGTCTGCCCAGTGTCCTGCATGCAGTTTTATATTATAAACACTGTTCTTGCTGCCTGGAAACTGGAGATTGTTCATAGCAACCAAAACTGTCCCTTTACATCAAAAGTGGCTTTAGAGCAGCTAGAAAACAGCGATAATAAATTAGAATCACTTGCAGAATTAAGCGATAGTGATTTGTGGGAAAATCCGTCATCAAACACTAGAAGTAACGAAAGTGACAATTCTGCAACTGAGCAAATTTCAGTGTTTTTGATTTGATTACATTATTGAATAATTTTTATTATTATTATATTATTATTTGTTATAATTATTTATAGTTATTTATTATATTATAATTTTTTATTTCGTTTTTCAAACTTTATCATACCCAGGATGTCTACTAGACTCTGGTTTGGACAGATTTAAGTGAATTATTCCTAAGAATTACAGGCCTACAATATAAAATGCCAAATTTCTGTGCAAAATAATGGTACCGCTTTCAGCACCTAAAATCTGAAATAATCATACCGCCAGGGAGGTTAACAAGCACAGAGCCGCTGTATTCTCTGTCTGCACATGTGCAGTGTGCTCTCCCTCCCCCTCTAATCTCATAGTGCACCTCCCTGCCCCTGTCACAGCAGCATTCATCTACATGAAGAATGAACCCATCCCACAAGAATTGCATGTTAAAAAAATCAGCAAAGGTCCTTTATGTTCCTAAGGGAAAAAAGTTTGTCAATATTGTGATGAGTGAAAGTTTGGTTCAATGTTTACCAAACCCAGCAGGAAATCTGCAAACCCCAAACAGAGCTTCTGAACCCCATCAAGGTCTTTAGCTCCAAGCCTTTTCTGGCACTTTTTGTTTACATGTAACAATCTGTATTTTTTGCTAGAAAATGATTTAGAACCCCCAAACAGTATATATATTTTTCAAAGCAGAGGCCCTAGAAAATAAATTGGTGGGTGTTGCAATTTTTTTATGTCACACGTTATTTGTGCAGCGTTTTTTTTTAAACATAATTGTTTGGAAAAAAAATACACTTTCTTAATTTTTTTTTTTCATCAATAGTTTTTATTGTTTTATAGTGATGACAAGAATAACAAACAATGTATAAATTGTATGTTGTTTACACATTAATGCACTTAATCTAATACAGAAGTACATGTTTACGGAAGAACTATCAGAAAATTCTGCACATTAAACTTATACAGTAAATATAGGCTATCATATACTAGTAGTTACCGCTCCTCCAGGCAACCCCATTGGGATCTCTTTTGTTGCCTGGGGGAGAGCTGCGTCGTGCTGCTGTTGTATAACCTATAACTGGTCTAATTGATGATATCAAAGTCCAACTTATTGTTGAGTCATGACTATACTAAATGCAAACTTAACTTGTTAAAGGCATTTCACTGCCCCTGACCATATTTCCCCCGGTAGCCACACTTTCTTACTCTTTGCTAGATAACCACCACTAGACGCCATTGCTATTTCGTAGCTATAGTGAAGGTTTGCCAGTTCAAGTGTTTGTTCCATGGAAGGCGCCTTTTCTGTTTTCCATAATCGTTTAATGGGCAGTCTGGCCGCTAGTAAGATATGTGTCGTCACATGTCTGACATGTTGTGGCACTGCATCTATGTAGAGATTTAGGATTGCCCATTCAGGTGCTGGAGGTGTGTTTTGAGTTGATATATCTGACAGGACTCGGAAAATGAGTTTCCAGTAGTTTTGGACGTGGTTACACTTCCACATTATGTGAAACAAATTGCCTTTGGCTGAATTACATCTGAAGTATTTGAGCTAAATGATGCCAGCCTTGAAGGGGTTAAATACCATCGGAAAGACAGTTTTTGGGTGAGCTCCCATTTTGTTGCTTTGTAAATTGATTGTAAAGCTCGTTGCCATTGGTGTTCTGTGTAGGTATGTCCCAAATCTTTTTCCCAGTGAGTGTGGGGAGATGTTTTAGTGAAGTGGAGTTTTTGGTGAAGAGTATTATATAATATAGATATCCCTTTCTTTTTGGGGGACGTGGTTGTGAGGTATTCCCAAGCTTTCGGGTAAACCGTGTATAGAGGCAATTTGAGTGCCTCAATGCAGTGTTTTCCTCTGATATAAGAAAAGAAGTCTGTAGGGGGTAGCTTGAATTCATTTTGGAGGTGAGGGAAGGATTTCATGTTGATGCCCTTTCTGGCCCAGTGTTGCAAAGATAAGTCAGGTGAGAGGTGATGAAGGGATTCATTTGGGATTGGTATCTGTGGGATATTGGCATAGGTAACACTATTTTGGGTCAGCTTTTTCCATGCTATCATAGTGGGGGATAACGCCACAGGTAGCTTGGATCCCAAGGGGGTGCTCATCAACCACCATTTCAAGTTGAGGCATAGTAGTGATTGGCTTTCTATTGTGCTCCACAACTTAACTGGGCATGGCTGGAACCACTCAGTGAGTTGATCCAACACTGACACCGTGTAGTAATCCTCAAAGTCAATGGTCCCCGATCCCCCCGCTAGTTTATGTTTCATAAGTCTCGAATGTGCGCTCCTAGGTTTGGTTCCTTTCCATATGCATTTGTTGAATAGAGTGTGGAGAGATTTGAAAAAGCACTTGGGGATGGGGATGGGGAGAATCCTAAATAGGTAGAGAATTTGTGGCAGATGAAGCATTTTAAATGCTGCTAATCTACGCGACCAGGAGAGTTCTTGTTTAAGTATTGGCTGGATTTCAATTTGCAACTTGGCGAGCAGAGGTTTATAGTTGACCGAAAAGAGGTGTTTGACCGATTTTGTAAGTTGGACAACAAGGTATGAAATACTTTTATCTGGCCAGGTGAAGGAATATTGGACCTGTAGTAAGTTTTTTATCGTGGCGTTTAGCTTTAGGTGTAGTATGTGTGATTTAGATGTATTTAGTTTATAGTAGGAGATCTTACCGAACCAGTCAAGCAATTTTTGGGCTTCTGCCAGAGATGAGGTTGTGTCAGTCAGGATTAGAATTACGTCATTCGCAAAGAGGCTTATCTTATGGAAGGTTCTACCTGTCTTTAGGCCTGTGATCAGAGGATTCGAACACATGTGTTCCGCTAAAGGTTCCATCACTAGGTTAAATATTAGTGGTGACAAGGGGCACCCTTGGCGTGTGCCGTTCGTTATGTTAAATGGTTGGGATAACATATCCTTTGAATACACTTGTGCTGATGGGGAGGTGTAGAGTGCCATTATGGTCTTATATATGTTATGTTTGAAACCCAATTTAAGTAGTACCTTCTGTAGATACATCCAGTGTACCCTGTCCAAAGCCTTCCCTGCATCTAAGGAGAGTAGCAGAGAAGGCATTCCCCTGGATTCAGCATGGTGTATTAAGTTGATCATACGCCTGGTGGCATCTGGTGCTTGTCTCACCCTAGTGAATCCTGATTGATCCGTGTGTATGAGGTCTGGCATGATCTCCATCAAGTGTCTGGCAATGGATTTGGCATAGATTTTCACATCTAGGTTTAAATGGTATATAGGACGGAAGTTCTGAGGGGAGGTTGGTTCCTTCCCTGGTTTCGGGAGTGTAATAAGAGCATTCAACGATTCTTTGGCAAGCGTGGAAGAAGGGGCAGCATTGTTACAAATTTCTGTTAGGTTTAGGATCAATTGACTGGAGAATTGTTTATAGTACGCACAGGTCAACCCATCCGGGCCTGGAGCTTTCCCTGATGGTAATGCTGATATTGTTGCAAGAATTTCCTGGTCCATGAAGGAGGCATTTAGAGAATTCAATTGTGGTTCGGTCAGCTTGGGGAGAGTGATTTGGTGCAGAAATGCATCAATGTCCTCCTTGGAGGGATGAAACGTAGATGTGTCTTGTCTGATGTTATAGAGGTCACTGTAGTAGTCACTAAATGCGTTAGCTATGTCCTGTGGTTTAGTTAATTTTTATTTAGTGCAGGGGTGAAACAAGTAATTTTAGTTTTAAGCCTTTTCCCCTTTAAGCGCTGCACCAGTCTTTTGTCCGCTTTGTTAGAAGTAGAGTAGGAAGTGGCTTTGATTTTGCGCAGTATTTGTTCGAAGGAGTTGAGGAGTAGTGATCTCAATTCCTGTCTCAGGGATAGTAGTTCAGCCAATAGGGTAGGGTTTGGGTTAGTTTTGTGAACAGTCTCAAGATTAGCAATTTGTGATGTCAGATCATCAACGCGCTGTGTCCTCTTTTTTTTACATAGTGAACTTAATTTCATTATGACACCTCGAATAACAGCTTTATGTGCATTCCACACCATGGTAGGATTGCCCACCGAACCACTGTTAAGGTCAAAGTATTCTTTCAGGTGAGATTTACATTTCCTGGGAGTAGGTTGGGTGTTGCAATATGTAATTGTTGGCTCGCCAGAGAAATGTCCTGTGTCATTGATGAAGATTGTGATCGGAGCATGGTCTGACCACGTCATGGTGTGGATCACAGATGCGCTGATTGTTTGCAATAACCACTTATCTGTAAGGATCATGTCTATTCTTGAGTAAGATTTATGATATGGGGAAAAGTAGGTGTAGTCCTTTTCAGAACCATGGTGACATCTCCATATATCATATACATCCTGTGAGTTGAGGAATTGTTTCAGGGGGGACTCTCTTCCTTTTGCTGCTGAGGTGGTGTCCATATGGATATCTGCTACTAGGTTGAAATCTCCACATATGAGCAGATGTCCTTGTCTGGTTGCTTGGGCTTTAGGCATGGTTTTCCTAATGAAAGTCATCTGGTGGGTGTTGGGGGCATACACATTTAAGAGTGTGTATTTGGTCTTGTTTAGGGTGCAGATCAGAATTACATATCTACCATGAGGGTCTGAGATTTCTTGAAGCAGGTGGAATTCTACAGTGTTTTTTGTGGCAATGAGAACACCTCTTTTTTTGGACTTATAGGTGGCATGGTATATGAGAGAGTATTTGCCGTTGGAGCAAAGGTTACTAGCAATTTGGTTACTAGGTGTGTCTCTTGGACACATATGATGTCACTTTTGAGTTTTTCAGCCATTTGCCATAGGGAGTATCTTTTGGCTGGATTATTCAGGCCTTTGACATTGAGTGATAAGATGTTTAGCGGCATTGCTGTAGTTTGTTGGTGCATGTGGTGATATGTGAAACGGTTAACACTTACAGTTAGTGGAGCTTAGACTGGAGGCAAGGCTGGTGTACTTCGTCCATAATTGAGGTACTGGTGAGGCGGAGAGGTCCGTAGATACGTGAGCTTGGCACTAGAGCAGCAGAAAATAAAAACAATAAGTTAGAGTAACATTTGTAGACAGTTACAGTGTTCGGACTGTCCTGTTAGACGGTCTGCACTATTGCAGATAAGGAGGCAGCGTAGGATAGTACAAAGAAAGCTGAGTCAACTAAGCCGCTGTGGGGGAAAAAGTTAGTAACCGAGAAGAACTAATTAATGAACAATGAACAGTGAACAGTGAGCCCCAAATGAAGACACGTGACGTGTCGTAATGCGTAGGGAGTGGCCGGAGTCGGACTTGCACTAGGAGGAGACGTGAGAAGGCGTTCAGCACGCCGCTACTGTTTGTCATTCTATTTTGCCTGATTTTATTTTAGCATGCCCCGTACACACGGTCGGACATTGATCGGACATTCCGACAACAAAATCCATGGATTTTTTTCCGACGGATGTTGGCTCAAACTTGTCTTGCATACACACGGTCACACAAAGTTGTCGGAAAATCCGATCATTCTGAACGCGGTGACGTAAAACACGTACGTTGGGACTATAAACGGGGCAATAGCCAATAGCTTTCGTCTTTTAATTTATTCTGAGCATGCGTGGCACTTTGTCCTTTGGATTTGTCTACACACGATCGGAATTTAAAGGAACAGATTTTGTTATAGCATGCTCTCAAACTTTGTGTGTCGGAAATTCCGATGGAAAAAGTCCGATGGAGCCCACACAATTTCCGACAACAAGCTCTGATATCACATATTCCGTCGGAATGTCCGGCCGTGTGTACAGGGCATAAGAGTTCACTTTGTTGACATTTAATAAACATACCCACATTTTAAAGACATATTGCACTAGTGGAGGCTTCTCTCTCTCTTCCTTTCCCCTTATATGCTGTGGTAATGCCGGATTAATCCATGACATATGTGTCGAGGAACAAGAAGGGGAGAACGATCCAGGAATACACCCCCAGTATCCAATAGGATCTGGATGGGAAGCCGCAACATACACCAATTATCTGCTGATGTGAGATAATACATTATCCTAAGGTGAAAGTTTTGTGAAACTGCATTTGATGGGAGAATTCATGGAATCCAACATGAAAATTATCTTTCATCAAATTTAACCTACACTACTCAGCCAGACCACTGATTTCACCTTCCACTTCCCTTTGAACTTGGAGCAATTTTTACAGTTTTATCATCTATTTTTGGACTTATTATTATTATTAACCATTTACTGACTATTTAAAGAGATTAATATTACTTTTACACCTTTTGATTATTAGAAGAGCCTTTTTGTAGTGATTATGATCACTATGACGATGTTTTGATGTGATGATTATCACATTTCACATGTGTGTGTATTTTATTTAGTGGTATTTTATTATCACATTTCACATGTGCATTTTTCACCTATGTGCACTCTTTTCTGATTATTAGTGTACACAGTGGTATCTGTTTATTTTTCTATATATTTATTCACATGATTTGTTCTAATTTTTATTACTATTTATGCGCAAGATCACTTTGATTTATCATTTTGCGTTGTGGTTTTGTGTTACACCATTAGATTTTGCTGCATTCATCTTGTCATCACTATTACTATAGACACTAAGTTCATTCACTACCCCTAGTGGCGCGAAGGACTCATTACCACTCAGCGAGGGGGAAACGTTGTTGGTGTAGTAGGCCCATCAAGATCAAGTATGGGGGTTTTGTTGGTACCTCTTGGGTCCCTGGTAGCGACGTGTTTGCGAGTCCCTTCGGTGCTGCAAGGGAGGGGTCCCATTTTTGGGGGGTTCCAGGATGATGCCCCATTCATGCAGAAGTCGCATACCTTTCTTCAGGTCATTAACTACGTGAGAGGTGCCATTCTTAGGTATGAGGAGGGTTGCAGGGTAGCGCCATTTGTTAGACATGTGCACAGCCAAAAAAATGTGTTCATTTTCGTTTTCGTTTCATTAGTTTATTATTTTTTTCGTTTTTCAGGTCATTCGTTATGATCGCGATTCGTAAATTCGTTCATTTGTAAATTCGTAAATGCATTCATTCGTGCATTCGTACATTCATAAATTCGAACATTCGTTCATTCGTACATTCGTACATTTTACATTTGTACATTCGTAAATTCATACATTCGTAAAATCGTACATTTGTAAATTAGAAAATTCGGAAATTTGTAAATTCTAAGTTTGAAAATCCAAAAACCCGAAAATTCAAAAATCTGAAATAGTAACTAACTATTAAATTATAGGTATTGTAATTTCCTTTCAAATTTGACTGTCAGTGAACGTAACAAATACAAATTTATCCGAAGTTACAAATCATCCAAAACAAATGCTGCATCTAAACAAATGGAACGGCACAAATTAATAATAAATAATAATAAAACGTTGTTGTTATTATTATTGTTATTTATTATTATTAATTCATTACGTTCCATTCCGTTTTTTTGGATCATTCATAACTTTGAATAAATTTGTATGTGTTACTTTCACTAACAGCCAAATTTGAAAGGAAATTACAATACCTATAATTTAAAAGTTACTAGTAATTACTAATAGTTAAGTTATTATCAGTTAACTATTATTTCAGATTTCCGAATTTTCGAATTTACAAATTTACGAATTCACTAATTTACTAATGTACGAATGTACATTCGTAAATTGCAAACGTACAAATGTACGAATGCCCGAATTTACGAATGTCCAACTTTATTGAATTTACGAATATTCGGAAAAAATTCGTTAAACGGGTTTTCGTTAATTCGGATATTCCCGAATTAATGAATTTGTCGAAATTCGTTAAAAAACGAATTCGGGACGAAACGAATTGCACATGCCTACCATTTGTATAAATAGTTGTGATTGTGGAGGCCCTTAGTGATCGGGTTCAGATTCCTCCTGAGTTGTAGTGTATATTTAGAGAGGTCTGGGTATAGCTGTACCCCTTCGTAGGGACGGGGTAGTGTCGTCTTTGACCGTGCTTCTACCATCAATCTTTCCTTGATATGGAAGAAATGAACAAGCATAAGTACATCCATTGGTACGGAAGCTGCTAGGTGGGGAGGCTTTGCTATTCTGTGGATCCTGTCCACGATTAAATCTCTAGGCGATGCATCAGGTAAAATGGAGTGCATTAGGTCTTTGGCATAATTTTGAAGATCTGCCGGAATAATAGTTCAGGGACCCCCTTGAGCTTGACGTTATTGCATCTGGAACAGTATTCTAAATCAGCCAGCTTGGCCCAGACCCACTCTTGCTTCTCTTTAACCTCTTCCTATGTGTTGATCAGATCGTTTACTGTTGTTGTACATTCTGACATACCCTGTTCAATAGTGGTGACCCTGTGCTCAATACCTTTCATATCTGTGGTGATTTTGTGGAACAGAGAAGAGAGATCAGTGACATTTGTAGGGACATGAGCATGTTTTTCAGGGTAGTGTCCATGACTGGCTGCCCTGTAGTGGGGAAGGATGCCATTGATTTATGTAAGGCCTGGTTGGATTGCAGTGGATTGAAGGCCTGGGCCTCGATTAGAGCCTGAGGTGGCCGCTGGAGCGGTCCATCCATCCGCATCCTGGCTTTGGCTGGGCTGCTAGTGAGGAGGTCTGCTTCCTGGTCATGTGTAGGAGACAGGGGTAGTGTTGTGATGCCCATTTCTCCCCGATTATCACCCGGGAGGTCCGTGTATGCCTCCCACGGCACCATCTTGGATGTCACTGACCTCAGTCTCTGGCGGGAACATGAAGGTAGTTAGCTTCTTAGGCTTATGTTCCCCCATCCTTTTGCGGGACATTGTCGGCAGAGGTGTGGTGAGTCTCTGTGGTGAGGATGGCAAAGGACGGCTGTGAATAGTGGGCCTGAGTTGCTCTGTAATTCTCCCTCACTAAGGAGCTGTCCCGCTATGCATCAATCTTCCTCGGCAGTTAGCCATGCCCCCCACTTTCTTGAATTTTAATTAAAAAAACCCACACTATATAACCAAATTTTTTTGTAAAATATAAAAGATCTTACAATAAATAGATACCTAACATGTAAATTTTACTATCCATCGGCAATGCTTTAAAAGCCTGTTAGATTTACAGAGGTCTGGTGCTGGAATTACTGCTCATTAGGGATGAGCTTCGAGTTCAAGTCGAACTCATGTTCGACTCGAACATCGGCTGTTCACCAGTTCGCTGAACAGCGAACAATTTGGGGTGTTCGTTGCAAATTCGAAAGCCGCGGATCACCCTTTAAAAGTCTATGGGAGCAATCAAAAGTGCTAATTTTAAAGGCTTATATGCAAGGTATTGTCATAAAAAGTGTTTGGGGACCTGGGTCCTGCCCCAGGGGACATGTGTCAATGCAAAAAGAAGTTTTAAAAACGGCCGTTTTTTCGGGAGCAGTGATGCTTAATGCTTAAAGTGAAACAATAAAAGTGTAATATTCCTTTAAATTTTGTACCTGGGGGTGTCTATAGTATGCCTGTAATGGGGCTTATGTTTCTCGTGTTTAGAACAGTCTGACAGCAAAATGATATTTCAAAGGAAAAAAAGTCATTTAAAACTACTCGCGACTATTAATGAATTGTCAGTCCGACAATAAACATAAAAGTTCATTAATAAAAATGGCATGGGATTTCCCCACAGGGGAACCCCGAACCAAAATGAAAAAAAAAATGGCATGGGGGTCCCCCTAAATTCCTTACCAGGCCCTTCAGGTCTGGTATGGATATCAAGGGAAACCCCGAACCAAAATTAAAAAAAAAAATGGCATGGGGGTCCCCCTAAATTTAATACCAGGCCCTTCAGGTCTGGTATGGATATTAAGGGGATCCCCATGCCAAAATTTTTTAAAAAATGGCGTGGGGGTCCCCCTCAAAATCCATACCAGACCCTTCAAGTCTGGTATGGATATTATGGGGAACCCCGTGCCAAAATTTAAAAAAATGCCCTAAACATTGGGAGGGTGCTTTGAGGTAGCCCCCCAAAGCACCTTGTCCCCATGTTGGGGAGGACAAAGGCCTCATCCCTACAACCCTTGGCCGGTGGTTGTGGGGGTCTGCGGGTGGGGGGCTTATCAGAATCTGGAAGCCCCCTTTAACAAGGGGACCCCCAAATCCCGCCCCCCTTTGTGAAAAAGTACCCCTACCATTTCACAAAAAAAGTGTCAAAAATGTTAAAAATGACAAGAGACAGTTTTTGACAATTCCTTTATTTATCTTCCTTCAATTTCTTCCTCCATCTTCTTCTTCCTCTGCTGTTACATAATGGGTGACCCCGCCCCCTCTGACATCACGGGGAAAGCCATAGGGGAAGTCCCTGTCAAGTCCCTGTGTGTCAGAGGGGGGCAGGGTCACCAGGTGGCCCCGCCCTCCATTATTTAGGAAGTGTCAGAAAAGGGGAAGAAGACAGAGCAAGAAGCAGAGGATCAGAGGAAGAAGAATATGGAGGAAGAAACCAAAGGAAGAAGGAAGGAAGTTGCTGTTTGCAGGACTGACACATGCATTTGCCTTTGCACATGAGCATGAGTGGGGGCACTTTTTAAAAATTATTTATTAATGTATTTATTTGTTATTATTTTTATAGTGTCGCTTTAATTTTAATTTTTTAATCACACTTATTGCCGTCACACGCAATGTAAACATCCTTTGTGAGAGCAAAATGCATGTGACAGGTGCCCATTAATGGAAAGATACGGGGTATATAAGACCGGTGTGATCAAATGCTTTTCAATTTTTTTTTAAATGGGGCCATTTACTTCTAGGGAAACTGGAAGTGATGTAAGGCCATTACTTCCGGGTTCCTATATCATAGGAGCAATCAAATCAATTCCGGTCTTTGATCACCTCTATGATCAGCTGGCGGAAGTTGGCGCCAGCTGGTTGATTGGGACTCCCGGTGGGATGGGAGATCTGGGTAAAGCCAGGGAAGGTGGCGAGAAGGAGAGGATGTCCCGTCTCACTTCTTGTAAAAGCAATCCAGTGGCAAGCTAGCCGCTATGATTGCTTTTACAAGAGAACCGATCATTGGCTCTAAAAAAAACGGTACTGGGGGGATGCTTGCATTATCCCAGTGTAACCACTTGAAGTCTAGCAATGTACGGGTACATCGCTGGTTGGACAAGTGGTTAATGTAATTTTTTCTGGCTTTTTTAAATGCCAGTTTGTGCGCTTTTGTTCAAAAAATAAGGGCACGGGGACCCTACGCCATTTTTTTTTCTAACAGAACAGTATACTTTTTGTAAAAAAAAATGTGTTCTGGCTCTTTTAGACAAAAAAATCCATACTAGAACCATATGCATCATTATTATTATACAGAATTTATATAGCATCAACAGTTTATGCAGGAGGATTCAGAGCGCCCTGCTTGTTAGAGGAAGGGTTAAGTGAAACAACAGGTAATAACTGTGGGGGGTGAGCTGATGGAGAAAAATAAAAGGTAGTTTATTAGGTAGAGACAGGATAGGCTTCTCTACCGGGATAGTTTTTCAGGGATCACCTAAATGTAGGATAATAGGAGATTGTTGGACAGATTGAGGTAGGGAGCTCCAGAGGATGGGAGAGGCAGTGGAGAAGTCCTGGAGTATGGGAGGAAGTGGCAAGGGAGCTAGAGAGCAGGAGGTCCTTGTATGAGTGAAGAGAACAATTTGATTGGTATTTTTAGGCTAGGTTAGTGATATAGCTGGGGGCCGAGTTGTGGATGGCTTTGTAGGTTGTGTTTAGTATTTTGAACGTTATTCATTGGGTGAGTGACAGCCAATGGCGGGATCGGCAGAGAGGTAGCAGACACTGAACGGTTGGTGCGGTGGATGAGTCTGGGAGCAGCATTCACAAAATATTCAGCTATCTGGCTATATCTTTTCAGTTTGATATCTTTTACAGTTTTTGAGAAAAAGCTTTTTGTTTAGAGGTCATTTCAGGAAATTGTAGCCATTAATCAGAGTGTATTGTGTTTGTTGTGTTGCCATGGTTACCAAAGCTTCTGTTATACACAGGGGGGGAGGTGGCTGGAGCATCTCAGCTCTGATTACAGAGCCCGGGGGAGGGGACAGACACACCATGTACTGATTTATAATAGAGGAATATGATGGGGCAGTTTTGATGGGGTAATTCTGATAGGGCAGTTTTGATGGGGACAATTTTTATGGAGCAGTTTTAAAGGTGGCAATATGATGGGGCAGTTTTGATGGTGGCAATATGATGGGGGCAGTTGTGATGGGGCAATTCTGATGGGGCAGTTTTGATGGTAGCAATATGACGGGGCAGTTTTGATGGGGCAATTCTGATGGGGCAGTTTTGATGGGGCAATTCTGATGGGGCAGTTTTGATGATGGCAATATGATGGGGCAGATTTGATAGGGCAATTCTGATGGGGCAGTTTTGATGGGGCAATTCTGATGGGGCAGTTTTGATGGGGCAATTCTGATGGTGGCAATATGATGGGACAATTTTGATGGAGCAATTCTGATGGGGCAGTTTTGATGGTGGCAATATGATGGGGCAGTTTTAATGGGGACAATTTTGATGGGGCAATTCTGATGGGGCAGTTTTGATGGCAGTATGATGGGGATGGCGGCCATTTTAGCAATTTAGCTATTCAGCATTCCCACGCATTTTCCCCAGGAAATGCATTTTCTAGTTATCTTTCATTTTCGCATTATAGTTTACATTCCTTCTAGGTTTAATCACCCCCACCAACACTCTACCAGGTCTGTTACCAAACTCATACTGCCTTTTGGGTGTTCTAATAAAAGCTCGTTTGGACTCCTGCTCCACCAGATCTCTCAGAGCCTCACCTTTTCCTATTAATTCCACCCTTACCTTATTATCATTTAAATTTTTATGTAGCTGATCTAATTCCTGAATTTCTTGTAGGAGAGATTGTTTTTGTGCTGTTCACATTTTTTTTCCTCTTAACTCCTTCTACAATCAGCCTCCCTCTCATAAATACTTTGTGGGTTTCCCACAATACAGTTGGCACAATATTTTCTACGTTGTTCTCTTTAAAAAATAAATTCAAATCCCTTTCCAAATCCTCCACTATGCCCTGATCATATAGGAGGGATTCATACAACCTCCAGGATCTTTGCCTATCCGGTATATTCTTTAAATCCAGGCTAACTATAACCGGGGCATGATCCGAGAGGGTGAAGGATTTCACTTCTGCCTTTAATAGCCCCTCTAGGAGTTGGTGATCTAAAAAACCATAGTTGGTTCTCGAGTAGGATCAGTGTACCTGAGAATAATGTGTAAAATCCCTCCCTTTAGGGAGCAGGATTCTTCACACTTCCACAAGCTGCTGTTGGTGTAGTTTTTTGTTAAAATACTTTGAGATATTTGCCCTCTGAATGTAGGGAGAGAGGCTGGGTATCCAGGGTTCGATCGAGTACAAAATTGAAATCCCCTGCCATACTTTACCCTCTTTTAAATTTTCTAATTTATTCATTATCTTTCTCAAAAAAAAAGCATGGATGGATATTTGGGCAGTATATGTTAACCAATGTGTATTCAATATTGAACAGGAATCCCTTAATAATCAGATACCTTCCTTCAGAATCCGTTTCCATCACTTTTAAGTTAAATGGTGTATTTTTATCAAAACCTATTGCTATTCCTTTGGATCTCTTATCAGGGGAATATCCATAAAACCAAGCTGGATAGTTTTTAAATTCAATTCAACCCTAGGTGACCATTTAAAATGGGTTTCTTGTAAAAAAACAATATTGGATGACCAGGTTTTTAATTCCTGCAGTATTTGATGCTGTTTACTAGGGCTATTTAGACCTCTAACATTATAGGTCACTATCTTCAAGGGCGCCGTCTCTCAGACCTGTGAAACATAAGCATCCATAAACCCTTATTCATGGGAAGGGAGTATAGAACTTCTAGTTTTCCAGAGATGAATACACCCCCGAGCGATTCCTTTCCTCTACTGATCCATTATTCCCTTATTTTCCTTGTGCTATTTGTTTATTTAAACCGTATTATATTCTATTAATAGAACTCTAGACTGTTTTCCATTGCTGACCACTTAACATCCCCCATTCGGGGGGTTTCTTCTGCCAATTCTCCAAATTGATACATGGCAAATCTAGTTTTCTACAAAATTCTTTTAAGTCCTCTGGAAATCGCAGTGTGGCTGATACACCTTGATTTAAGCCACCAAACAAGCTGGGAAACCCCATCTATAAAAAATGTTTTTTGCTTGTAACTGATTTATTAGGGGTTTCAGAGCTCTCCTACGAGTCAAGGTCTCTTGCGATAAATGCGTGAAGATAAGA
Source organism: Aquarana catesbeiana (assembly GCF_042186555.1). Taxonomy (NCBI): domain Eukaryota; kingdom Metazoa; phylum Chordata; class Amphibia; order Anura; family Ranidae; genus Aquarana; species Aquarana catesbeiana. The sequence goes on along the minus strand of NC_133334.1, from coordinate 11,020,469 downwards.
ATCTCAGTCTCATTAAATTTGAACGGTGCAGCGCTTCTCATGCCAAATGCTACTTGTTTTACATCATAATGAGAAAATCTCGCTATGATATCTCTTGTGGTTTCTGTTGATGACAAATTTGTCTTTTGTATTCTATGGACTCTTTCGAAGCGTATAGGAGATGTTATTTATTTGTTCAGTATTTTGTTGAAAACCTCACAGACCGTTTTTTCTAATTTCCAGGCAGTCCGAATCTACCCTTGCCTGCAGTTCCAGAAACGCTTTTTTTATGTTTGAGATGTATTTCAGATTCTTCTACTCTTTGTAATAATTTCTGTATGTCCATCCTGGTGACATTCATTTTTCCTTTGATCATGCATTCTAAATGTGACATTATCTCAGCCATATCCTTCTTTGTAGGAAGTGCCTGTAGGCTCTCCAAATCTTTTTCTCTTTCCATTAGCTGTTGTGGCTTATCTTTCTGCTGAATTTTTTCCACTTCTTCTTCCCCAGATCTGCTATTTTTCTTCATTTGACCCTCTGGGGAGAAGATTATTCCCTCCGCTCTTTCTGCTACTTGTTCCGATCTCTGATCGACTTTGTCCTGTACCATATACGTTTTTATGGAGTTACAATTCTGGCTATCTACTTGGTTGGTTTTTACCCCCTTTCTACCCATATTTCCTTTTCTCAAGTTGTTGTTCCTTCTCTACACTCACCGTCTCGAGGAATAGCATTATTTTCAAATCCTGTATAAAACTTAATGTACACCTTTAACAACACAGTTAATAGTGCATATAGTGATCTAGTTGGTTAGTACTTAAGAGACGTGAATGATAATTGGCAAGGCAGATCTATAAAACTATTTAAGCAAAAGCCTATAATAATATATCCACTTAGTATATATTTTCAAACTTTTGAGCCCGGGTTCACACCTATGCGAATTAGATGTGCATTTCCGCACATCTAATTCGCATAGCAGGAAAATGTGACTGGCTCCCTATGGAGCCGGTTCACATATCTCCGGGGCGGCTGCGGAGCGCACTGCACAAAAACGCTGTGCGTCTTTCGCTCCGTTTCAGGGCCGAATTCAGGCATAGAATCGGCCCTGATTCGTCCCTGAAATGGGGAACAGGGATGCACAGCGCTCCTGTGCGATCCGCAGCCCGTTATAGTGTGAACCCGGGCTTAGGGCATAGGTAATGACAATCCACAAAGCAAACTTTTGCAGTCTTTGCGAGCAAGAAAGAGTGGGGTAAGGCAAGATAAGACAATATCTGCAGTAATTGTAAGCTATAGGTTGAAACAGTTCCACCACAATGATTACCTTCATGTATCTCTCTTGCTGAGATCATTCACATTGTTCACTCAGAGTATGGATAAATATAAAAAGTAGATGTAAATATGAGCAAGTATACTGAAGCTTACCAATTAGTAGATAAATAATTACGCAGATGATGATGGAAGTAGATTTTCAAGTAAAAAGTATGCAGATAAAGACGCAAAGTAGATTTTACAGGTTACATTTCGTTTACAGTTCAGACTGTTATTTCAATTGTTGTTCAATTTATTATTCAAGTTCCAGGTTTCCTCAAAAATACCTTCAGATGCGTAACTTACATTTGCATAAAATAGTCTCAGTAAAAAATATCTAAGCAGGATAAGCAATGGCTAGCAAAGCAGAAGCAGAGCAGAAGCAGACATAGAATGCAAGTATAAACTCTGTGTGCAGATGTAATCAGTCGCTAGGAGAGCAAATATAGAAATTTTATGCAGACTCGAGCCTTCAGATGCACATTTCACACTTGGACCTAGCCGTCCATATATTGAGTATAGTGTGTATTTGCTAAAAGCAGAAAAGGATAAACGACAGCCAGCGAGCAGAAGAAGCAGATCCGATATGCAGGTGTAGACTCAAGTTTCAGGCTTCTACCAATATAAATTTTCTATATATATATATATTTGTATAGGCTTTATAATACAGTCCATAGAGCAATCTTTGCAAACAGGTAAAGACAAGATGAAACAGGACAAGCAATAGCTACAACAGCTTTTATAATAGCTTTAAACTAAAAGTTCTTATTAATCTTATTAATATTCTTACTGCTGCATCCAGACATATCCAGACATAAAGTCCTCCAATTTATCCAGAAGCACTTACAAGACGGGTAAGCTCTATAACCTATAGTTTACTCTGAAAATTACTTTAATTTATTTAGCCAGTTTTTTTCCAATCGTTCCTACCTGGTCTTCGGTCCTCCTTCAATCCTTCTCCTGTTGTGTCCTCCTGTCAGCACCGCAAGTGGGTCCCCACTATAGACTTCTCCCCTCCTCGAGTTCTTGTTCACCTCCAGACCTCCGTGGTGAATCTTTCAATCCAGGGCTTCTGTAGGGATGCCTGTCCCACTACACTGCATCCGACCAGCTCCTCTGCTGTCTCAGTCAAGTCTTGTCTCAGCTGCGTGACACCCTCCGCACCACACAACCACCTCCCCCTAGCCTCTCTCACAGACAGGAAGGGGGACTACATCCACCGGCTCCCTCGGGCTCCCCAGCAGCTTCCCTCCTTGCTTACTCCAGTTTTGATCAACAGGCCACACCATCCGCAAGCAGGCATACCCACCCACCAGCCTCTCTCACAGGCAGGGAGCTGAATCAGCAGCCAGAGCCACTGGAGCAACTCCAGGTTTCTTTCACACCTCCAGTGTACACCGGTGTGTACCCAGCGGAAGAGGATCTCACCTAAAGCGGAGGGAAAGTTCAGCCAGAGACCTGTAGTAACAGGTGAGAAGTCTCAGTCTTTCTGTATTAGGTCAGTGCAGCTTCACTCCTCCGATCCCAAGCGGCATGTACAGCGTAGGAATGTTATAGGAGAGTTGTCAAAACGGCAACATACACCGGCTAAAATAAGGTGAAATGGATATTGCATACGTCCTCATACTCGCTCGGGGTAATGCATGAGGCCTCACAGCAAGTTCCTACTTGGAGCCATCTTGTGGCTCCACCCCCAGTCCTAACTGCAAACCTTTGTATTAAGCTTTGTATATGTTATGTTTAAAACTCAATAAAAACTCATTGGAATTAAAAATCCTATATATGTCTCCTGATGTAAATCCAAGTAAATCCTGTCATTTGAAGATAAGGATTAGGCATCAATCGTGATGAATGAGTGTCAACCAGTCACAGCGACAATCCACCACAAACGACAGTCGATGGCCAGATGCCAGATGCTAGGTGATGTCATTGCTGGGTGATGTCATTTCTGGGTGATGTCATTGATCAAATATGATCGTGGCAATTTTTTGGTGAATGTCACTACCCAGAATCCCTGCCAATGTGTTTACAGTTTGAAACAAGCCATCAGGAAACTTTCATTCAGTGGCAGTAGTGATTCCACAGCTAAATAAATGTCTTACAGCTGCAATGGCCAGAGGTTTGAGCAGGCGATCTGGTTTTATCTGCCATTTTGCTCACCTATTCTTCAAACTGCAGACAAACTGGTTTTGGGTTGAACTCATGGTTGACCCAAACAGAAAGCTCATTCTTATGTGTGAAAATAAATGTGCAATATTAATGGATTATGGAGAATTATATAATTGGATCATATTGTTCAGCTGGTAATAATAACATACATGTTACAAATGCAATTGTAAATGTACAGCCAGTATATGTAGAAGTATTGGGGTTCTCCAAACATGCAGGATTCAAATTATGTCTATTGTGTGTTTCTTTTACAGTAAGGGATATTTCGAATGCTATGTTTCTTGTATCGTTATTAGCACACGGAGCAGGCATGTTGGATAAATTTGTTAAAAAAGGTAAGTTACTGACATTTGGTCTGTAAGTCGGTATACAATGTTAGCTGTGTATTAGGAATATTATTCAACCTCAGATACCAAAACATGTGATATCAGATTGGTTGGGGACTAGAGGATCCTCAAGACCACCAATCCTTGGTCTCCAGGAAATTCTGAGAGTGTTCAATAATACCGGCCATACACAATAGATTATCATTTTTCAAATAACAATTTCCCATTATCATTTGTTTATTCCTTTTGATACTGACAAACATCAGCCTCCTTTTATCAGACCGATTGATTTCAACAAACAAATAAAAGAGATACTGATGAGCTCACAAATGATTATAAGAAGTAATGCATGCTTATCATGATCACAGATTGAAAGCAATCAGATTTTTAGTACCTAATAAGTAGGGAAGGGCCGAACAACCCCCTGGACGATTTGCACCAGAACTTTCTAACATCTCGAAAGTTCGGAACCGAATAACGAACCCCATTGAAGTTTATGGGACCCGAACTGGAAGAATCAAAAGTGCCCATTTTGAAGGCTTATATGCAAGTAATTGGGCATACAATGGTAACGGGGGCCCGAGTATAGCCCTGGGGGACATATATCAATGAAAAAAGTTTTTAAAAAATGTAATTTTTAAATGAGCAGTAATTTACTGATGCTTAACCACTTCAATACCAGGCACTTTCCCCCCTTCCTGCCCAAGCCAATTTTCAGCTTTCAGCGCTGTCACTTTTTAAATGACAATTGTGCGGTCATGCTACACTATACCCAAACAAAATTTGTATCATTTTGTTCCCACAAATAGAGCTTTCTTTAGGTGGTATTTGATCACCTCTGTGGTTTTTATTTTTTGCTAAACAAGTAAAAAAAGACTGAAAATTTTGTACATAAGTAATTTATCTCCTTCACTGATGGGCACTGATGAGGCTGCACTGACGGGCACTAATAAAGTGGCACTGAGGAGATGACACCAATGAGGTGACACTGATGAGGTGGAACTGATGGGCACTGATAGGCGGCACTGATAGGTGGCACTGATAGGCGGCACTGATGGGCACTGACAGGCTGCACTGATAGGTGGCACTAATGGGCATTTATGGGCACTGATAGACAGCACTGGTGGGCACTGATGGATGGCATCACTGATGGCACTGGCAGGCATTGCTGATGGGCACTGATTGGCATCTGCCTGGGCACTGATTAGCATATCCCTGGTGGTCCAGGGTGGCTGGTGGGTGTCCTTTGTGGGCACCCCTGGTGGTCCTGGCGGCATTCGCGGGGAGCTGCACTGATAAACAATCAGCACAGACTCCCCCCTGTCAGGAGAGCAGCCATTCAGCTCTCATCTACTCGCGTCTGTTAGACGCGAGTTAGGAAAAGCCGATAAACGGTTCTTCCTGTTTACACTGTGATCAGCCATGATTGGACATGGCTGATCATGTGGTAAAGAGTCTCCGTCAGAGGCTCTTTACCAAGATCAGTGTTGCAGTGTGTCAGACTGACATGCCACAACATTGATCGCCACACTGCACGCCCCCTAGGGCGCGCAATTGCAGCTTATCCTGCTAGATGTCATATGACGCCCATTCAGGATAACTGAACCACTGCCCTGGCCATCATTTTGCAGGAAGTGTTTAAAGTGAAAGCATAAAAATGTAAAATTCCTTTCAATATAGTGCCTGGGGAGGATCCCCTTAGTCTAGCTGAAAAGTGGCACATCTTGCAGGACAATTTCATGGGTCAGATGGTAAATGCACCAACAAGAATCAATGTGTTACTAGACCTACTAATTACTAACAATACAGACCTGATCACAGATGTGGGAATGCAGGCCAATTTAGGTAACAGCGATCACAGGTCAATTAGTTTCCGCATAAATCGCACAAATAGGAAGCACAAGGGTAATACAAAGACACTGAATTTTAAAAGAGCCAACTTCCCTAAACTGGGCTCCTTGCTAGAAGATATTAAATGCGATAAAATCCTAGAAACAAAGAACACAGAAGAAAAATTGGTGTGCTTTTAGAGCATATAAAATAAAGGTATTGGCCAGTGTATCCCAATGGGAAATAAATTTAGCAGAGCCAATAAAAAATCCTGGGTGGCTTAACTCCAATGTAAAAATGCATATAAAAGCAAAGGAGAAGGTCTTCAAATAATACAAGGCTGAGGGGACATTAGCAGCATTCTAACATTACAAAGAATGTAATGAGAAATGTAAGAGTGTAATCAGGGCAGCTAGGATAGAACACGAAAGGCACATAGCGGAGGAGAGTAAAAAAAAAAAAAAAATCAAGAAATTCTTTAATTATATTAATAGTAAGAAAGGGAGGTCAGATCATATTGGCCCCATAAAGGATGATGAAGGGACAAAAGACGGAGAGATGGTAAAGGTTTTGAATGTATTTTTCTCCTCAGTAATCACAAGGGAAACGGGTGGATTCAGTAACCAAGACTGCAAGGTTAATCCTCATGACACGTCACAGGAAGAACCCTCATGGCTAACAGAGGATAAAATTATAAATAGACTTGAAAAACTTAACATTAATAGGTCACCGGGACCAGATGGCTTACACCCGAGGGTCCTTAATGAACTCAGTCAAGTGTTATCCAGTGGGGAGAAGCCAGGAAGCGCCACCTGAGTGTAGTATTAAAAGCTGCTTTAATGGCAAGGTGTCATAATACACTTACAAGAAGTAAGAACATAAAAAGCTCATCTGTAAGGACGTGTGGAGTTGTCTGGAGGTCCCTGGGTCCGGATCCGGTCACTGTGTGTGGCTGCAAGGTGTTTTCCAGTTGCTCTGCACATCCTGTGGCCACCAGGAGGGAGCCTGAACTCAGTGTCGGACACTCGTGGATGACGTCACGGGTCACAGGAATCACAGGAGTGCATCCGGGGGAACGTCCACAGAGAGGGAGAGGAGAACTGGCAGGCTACGCGCTCGGAGCTTCAGCTCCTTCTATTGGCCTGGGGTGGGAGTGTCAAGATCAGGCTATTTATATGGTAGTGCTGTGGGACAACAGGTCCCAGCGCGGAAGAACATGTGGAAAAACAGTGTATGGGAGGCATTGATTGAACTGTTTCACAAATGGCAGCAAAACTTGGGATAATAAAATAAAAAAAAAAAAAAGGAACACAAGTGGCCAGACATGCAATTAAATATAATATAGTGTAATAGGACATGAAAATAAAAATAATAATAATAAAATGAAAAATGAAAATGAGAATGAAAATGAAATTATAAATAAATATAAAAATAAAAATAAAATGTAAGTAGAGATAAATCCAAGCAAATTCTCAAAGCTAGCCCCCGGTTACAACTACCAAAGGATTTGGATCTGGTTTTGACAAAGAAATTCCTAAAAAATCTTAAAACAACTTGCCTAAAAAAACATTCCTAAAAAATGTGTCAGTATTGGATATAAGTTTGTTATTGATTAATTATTAATTAATCTTAGCTGTGTTCACACAGGCGCATAATAGGTATGCACAAGGGTGCAAGCCCACGCATGCGCCAGCATGGAGGTGCACCCTAAACATGGGCACTGACAGGTGTGAGGGGGACAGGAAATGGTAAAAGACGACTATAAAATCTAAAAATACCTCAAGGGCCTTATACCTCAATCTCCTTGTTTAACCCTCCTGTCGTGAGGGTACCCAAGGAGTAGATCCAGAACGTTTCCTGCTGGCACAGATGTTTAAAACGTTCAGCCACAGGAAACATTGCTGGAATGGATTCAACGACCCACACCCCAAGACCAGCTGTAGATTCAAAAACTGCCCTGAGGGTTCTGATGGTTCTTCCAACATAAAATAATCCACACGGACATGTGAGACAGTAAATGACATATTCCTTGGAACAGTTGTAAAATTCTTTTAAGGTGTAGATCTTCCATTTAACTGTAAATGATTTCTGGCCATAGTGAATAAACTGGCAGGTCAAGCAGAGGGGTTTTTTACATTGATGCATCCCTTTTAATGGAATCAAAATCAGTGGTGATGAGGGTTGTGCAGATTTAATATTGCTGGGAGCAATTTAACTTTTTATGTTTCTGGATTTTCTGTATGCTATTTTGGGTCTGGTGTCAACAGTGGTTTTTAAATGGGGATCTTCCAATAATATAGACCAATGCGTGGCAAAATCTTTTTCCATTTTTTTGTATTTAGTGTGGAATTGCGTAATGAATCTTGTGGGCGGTTTTTGGGCGGGTGGTGGGCTTATTGAGGACCTGTGGGTAGGTTATGAAATTTCTCAAAAGCCTCAGCTACAAGTGAGGTAGGATAGTCTTTGTCAAGGAATTTCTGGGAGAGAATTTTTCCATGGGTATCATAATCTGAGTCCTTGGTGCAATTCCTGCGTAGCCGACAAAATTGCTGACCCATCTAGGATGGTGGCAACTGTCATAATGTATGAATGAATTCCCTGCAATTGGTTTGATGAAGTTTTTAGCGTATATTGTTCCATTCTCATGGCATAGTTCCAAATCCAGGAAAGCCAGAAAATTGGGGTCAGCAACGTGAGTAAAGGATAGGCCCAAGCTGTTCAGATTGCAGTATTGTGCAAAGGCATTGGTTTCTTCAAAAGTGCCATCCCATATGATCACTATATCATCAATATATCGACCATAGTATATCACATGGGCAGCAAAAGGATGGTTAGCAGTGAGGTACATATGCTCCCAGTACCCCATGGTCAAATTGGCATAGCTGGGGGCAAAATTTGCCCCCATAGCTGTGCCATTTATCTGCAAAAATTGGGTTCCATCTGATAGAAAATAATTGTGCTTGAGGCAAAAATGTAATGGCTCAAGGATGAAGTGGGCTTGTCGTGGGTTGGTTTGGGTGTCCTTGGCCAAAAAATGTTCAATGGCCAGTATGCCTATATCATGAGGTATGGAGGTATATAAAGATGACACATCTAGATCACTGATTTTGATTCCATTAAAATGGATGTATCAATGTAAAAAAACCCTTTGCTTGACCTGCCAGTTTATTCGCCATGGCCAGAAATCTTTTACAGTTAAAAGGGAAGATCTACACCTACACCTCAGAAGAACCATCAGAGCACTCAGGGCACGTTTTGGCAAACACAGGCGCTTTATTGAAAAAGGCTGTGATCACCATAGCATCCCAAAACATTTTCTAACACACCACAACAAATCTACAGCTGGTCTTAGGTTGTGGGTCATTTAATCCATTCCAGCAACGTTTCCTGTGGCTGAAAGTTTTAAACGTCTGTGCCAGCAGGAAACGTTGTGGATCTACTCCTTGGGTACCCTCACACCAGGAGGGTTAAACGTGGAGATTGAGGCACATACAGTGTTGTGAACAACCCCCCCTCCTCTTCTTCCCCATTTAATGTATATACCCTCCCTATTTGCTTATCTATGTATATACTCAAATTCTGGCAATATATCAACCGGACTAACATCCTAATGTGTTCTCTCCTCCCCCCTCTATTCTATTTTCTTTACAGTTACGTCCGACAGCCATGGTAAGTACACAAGTATTAAGGCCCTTAAGGTATTTTTATATTTATTATTATTATTTCTATTTCTATTTCTATTTTTATTTTCATGTCCTATTACACTGTATTATATTTAATTGTCTGGCCATTTGTGTTCCTTTGTTTTTATGATTTTATTATCCCAAGTTTTGCTGCCATTTGTGAAACAGTTCTATAAATGTCCCCCATACACTGTTTTTCCACATGTTTGTCTGCGCTGAGACCTGTTGTCCCACAGCACTACCATAGAAATAGCACAATCTTGACATTCCCTCCCCAGGCCAATAGAAGGAGCTGAAGCTCCGAGCGCGTAGCCTGCCAGTTCTCCTCTCCCTCTCTGTAGACGTTCCCCCAGAGTCACTCCTGTGATTCCTGTGACCCGTGACATCATCCACGAGTGTCCGATGCTGAGTTCAGGCCCCCTTCTGGTGGCCACAGGACGTGCATAGCCACCGGAAAACACCTTACAGCCACACACAATGGCTGGATCCGGACCCAGGGACCTCCAGATGGACTCCACACATCCATACAGATGGGCTTTTTATGTTCTTACTTCTTGTAAGTGTATTATGATACCTTGCCATTAAAGCAGCTTTTAATACTACACTCAGGTGGCGCTTCCAGGTTTCTCCCCTTTGTCTTCCTCTATACAGAATCATCTCTCTGAGGATAGCAGCCGCAGATGCCCTGCCTTTATTTTATCATTTTCTATCCTTTTTTCTGGAAACTTTTAACCCCCGACCTCACTATGGACCTATGATATATGAATTGTGGTTTTCCCTGTTTGTATTCACCTGTATTTGCACTGTTAGTTATTGTTACCTTTGTCTATGTTCTAGCTCCAACTAAGCTTCATTACAGTGTGTTTTGTATGTTTTCTATATTGCATTGATTATTGCTATTATGGATCCATTGGATTTTGGTTTGTGTTTTTTTGCGATTCGGCACTGTGTCGGTTTAACTGACAATTGCGCAGTCGTGCAAAGTTGTACCCAAACAAAATTTATGTCCTTTTTTTCCCACAAATAGAGCTTTCTTTTGGTAGTATTTGATTGCCTCTGCAGTTTTTATTTTTTGCGCTATAAACAAAAAAAGAAAGAGTGACGATTTTGAAAAAAAACACAATGGGGGTTATTTACTAAAGGAAACTCCACTTTGCACTGCAAGTGCACTTAGAAGTAAAGTCGCTGTAGATCCGAGGGGGACATGCAAGGAAAATAAAAAACAGCATTTTAGCTTGCACATGATTGGATGATAAAATCAGCAGAGCTTCCACTCATTTCAGATCTACCCCTTAAATTTAGAGCGACTGCACCTCCAAGTGCACTTTTAGTGCACTTTCAAGTGCACTTGCAGTGCAAAGTGGATTTGCCTTATGTAAATAACCCCCAATATTTTGTACTTTTTGCTATAATAAATATGCCCTTTTTTTTTTTTTTAAAAGCTAATTTTTTTCTCAGTTTAGGCCGATATGTATTCTTCTACATATTTGTTGTAAAAAAAAATTTGCAAAAAGCGTATATTGATTGATTTGCGCAAAAGTTATAGCATCTACAAAATAGGGGATAGATTTATAGCATTTTTATTGTTATTTTTTTTTTTTACTAGTAAGGGCAGCGATCTGCAATTTTTATCATGACTGCAACATTATGGCAGACACATCGGACAATTTTGACACATTTTTGGAACCATTGGCATTAATACAGCAATCAGTGCGATTAAAAATGCATTTATTACTGTAAAAATGTCACTGCCAGTGAACGGGTAAACACTATGGGGCGGTGAAGGGGATAACTATGTTCCCTGGGAGGTGATTCCAACTGAAGGGGGGGGACTAACTAGAGGAAGTGACGGATCGTGGTTCCTAGCTATTAGGGACACACGATCTGTCACTCCTGTCAGAACAGAACAGGAAAGTGTGTGTTTACACTAGGGATGAGCTTTGAGTTCGCGTTGAACTCATGTTCGACTCGAACATCGGCTGTTCGCCAGTTTGCTGAACAGCGAACAATTTGTATGGGAGAAATCAAAAGTGCTAATTTTAAAGGCTTATAAGCATGGTATTCTCATAAAAAGTGTTTGGGGACCTGGGTCCTGCCCCAGGGGACATGTATCAATGCAAAAAGAATTTTTAAAAACGGCCTTTTTTTGGGAGCAGTGATTTTAATAATGCTTAAAGTGAAACAATAAAAGTGTAATTTCTTTAAATTTTGTACCTGGGGGGGTGTCTATAGTATGCCTGTAAAGGGGTGAATGTTTCCCGTGTTTAGAACAGTCTGACAGCAAAATGGCATTTCAAAGGAAAAAAAGTCATTTAAAACTTCTCGCGGCTATAATGAATTGTCGGTCCGACAATACACATAAAAGTTCATTTTTAAAAAAAATGGATACCCCGAACCAAAATTTAAAAAAAAAATGGTGTGGGGGTCCCCCTAAATTCCATACCAGGCCCTTCAAGTCTGGTATGGATATTAAGGGAACCCCGTGCCAAAATTTAAAAAAAAATGGCGTGGGGGTCCCCCTCAAAATCAATACCAGACCTGAAAGGTCTGGTATGGATGTTAAGGGGAACCCAGCACCAAAATTTTAAAAGAAATTGCGTGGGGTCTCCCCAAAAATCCATACCAGACGCCTATCTGAGCAAGCAACCTGGCAGGCCGCAGGAAAAGAGGGGAAACGAGAGAACGACCCCCCTCCTGAACCGTACCAGGCCACATGCCCTCAACATTGGGAGGGTGCTTTGAGGTAGCCCCCAAAAGCACCTTGTCCCCATGTTGATGGGGAGAAGGGCCTCATCCCTACAGCCCTTGGCCGGTGGTTGTGGGTTTCTTCGGGCGGGGGGCTTATCAGAACCTGGAAGCTCCCTTTAACAAGGGGACCCCAGATCCCGCCCCCCGTGTGAATTGGTAATGGCGTACAAATGTACCCCTACCATTTTACAAAAAAGTGTAAAAAAATTTAAAAAACACAAAAGACGGTTTTTGACAAGTCCTTTAATAATTTCTTCTTCCTTCGGCTTCTTCTTCCATCTTCTTTCTTCTGGTGTTCTTTCGGTGTTCTTCTTCTTCCTCCATCTTCTTCTCCATCTCCTTCTTCCTCCACTCTTCTCCTCCCGCCTCTTCCTAGAGGTTTCTTCTCCGCTCCGTCCGCACGATCCACCTCAGTGGGAGTCTTCAGCCATGTGACGCTTGGCTTCTTCTGACATTTTTTATATAACGGAGGACGGGGCCACCCAGTGACTCCACCCTCCTCTGATGCACGGGGAATTCACGGGACTTCCCTGTGGCTTTCCCCGTGTTGACAGAGGGGGGCAGGGTCACCCGGCGGGGAAGTCCCATGAATTCCCCGTGCGTCAGAGGAGGGCGGGGTCACCGGGTGGCTCCGCCCTCCATTATATAAGAAGTGTCAGAAGAAGCCAAGCATCACACGGCTGAAGACTCCCACTGAGGTGGATCGTGCGGACGGAGCGGAGAAGAAACCTCTAGGAAGAGGCGGGAGGAGAAGAGTGGAGGAAGAAGGAGATGGAGAAGAAGATGGAGGAAGAAGAAGAACACCGAAAGAACACCAGAAGAAAGAAGATGGAAGAAGAAGCCGAAGGAAGAAGAAATTATTAAAGGACTTGTCAAAAACCGTCTTTTGTGTTTTTTACATTTTTTTACACTTTTTTGTAAAATGGTAGGGGTACATTTGTACACCATTACCAATTCACACGGGGGGCGGGATCTGGGGTCCCCTTGTTAAAGGGAGCTTCCAGGTTCTGATAAGCCCCCCGCCCGAAGAAACCCACAACCACCGGCCAAGGGCTGTAGGGATGAGGCCCTTCTCCCCATCAACATGGGGACAAGGTGCTTTTGGGGGCTACCTCAAAGCACCCTCCCAATGTTGAGGGCATGTGGCCTGGTACGGTTCAGGAGGGGGGTCGTTCTCTCGTTCCCCCTCTTTTCCTGCGGCCTGCCAGGTTGCTTGCTCAGATAGGCGTCTGGTATGGATTTTTGGGGAGACCCCACGCAATTTCTTTTAAAATTTTGGTGCTGGGTTCCCCTTAACATCCATACCAGACCTTTCAGGTCTGGTATTGATTTTGAGGGGGACCCCCACGCCATTTTTTTTTTAATTTTGGCACGGGGTTCCCTTAATATCCATACCAGACTTGAAGGGCCTGGTATGGAATTTAGGGGGACCCCCACACCATTTTTTTTTTAATTAATTAATTCATGGGACTTCCCCGCCGGGTGACCCTGCCCCCCTCTGTCAACACGGGGAAAGCCACAGGGAAGTCCCGTGAATTCCCCGTGCATCAGAGGAGGGTGGAGTCACTGGGTGGCCCCGTCCTCCGTTATATAAAAAATGTCAGAAGAAGCCAAGCGTCACATGGCTGAAGACGACCACTGAGGCGGATCATGCGGACGGAGAGGAGAAGAAGCCTGGAGGAAGATGAGGGATGAGAAGAGCGGAGGAAGAAGAAGGTGGAGAAGAAGAAGATGGAGGAAGAAGAAGAACACCGAAAGAACACCAGAAGTAAGAAGATAGAAGAAGAAGCCGAAAGAAGAAGAAAGAAGAAAGAAGAAGAAATTAATAAGGGACATGTCAAAAACCGTCTCTTGTGTTTTTTAAACTTTTTGACACTTTTTTTGTGAAATGGTAGGGGTACATTTGTACCCCATTACCAATACACACAGGGGGGGCGGGATCAAGGGGGCTTCCAGATTCCGATAAGCCCCCCGCCCGCAGACCCCCACAACTACCGGCCAAGGGTTGTGGGGATGAGGCCCTTCTCCCCATCAACATGGGGACAAGGTGCTTTGGGGGGCTACCTCAAAGCACCCTCCCAATTTTGAGGGCATGTGGCCTGGTACGGTTCAGGAGGGGGGAGCTCTCTTGTCCCCCCTCTTTTCCTGCAGCCTGCCAGGTTGCGTGCTCGGATAAGGGTCTGGTATGGATTTTTGAGGGGACCCCACGCCATTCTTTCTTAATTTTGGCGCGGGGTTCCCCTTAAAATCCATACCAGACCTGAAGGGTCTGGTATGGATTTTGAGGGGGACCCCCACGTCATTTTTTTTGTTTAATTTTGGTGCAGGGTTCACCTTAATATCCATTTCAGACCTGAAGGGCCTGGTATGGAATTTAGGGGGACCCCCGCGCCAATTTTTTAAAAAAATAATTGGGGCGGGGTTCCCCTTTCCCCTTAATATTCCATACCAGACCTGAAGGGCCTGGTATGGAATTTAGGGGGACCCCCCCACGCATTTTTTTTTTATTTTGGGTCGGGGTTCCCCTGTGGGGATCCCATGCAGTTTTTATCAATGAACTTTTATGTGTATTGTCGGATTGACAATTCATTAATAGCCGCGAGTAGTTTCCTTTGAAATGTCATTTTGCTGTCAGACTGTTCTAAACACGGGAAACATGCGCCCCTTTACAGGCATACTATAGACACCCTCCAGGTATGAAATATAAAGGAATATTACACTTTTATTGTTTCACTTTAAGCATTATTAAAATCACTGCTCCTGAAAAAACGGCCGTTTTTAAAAATTCTTTTTTGCATTGATACATGTCCCCTGGGGCAGGACCCAGGTCCCCAAACACTTTTTATGACAATAACTTGCATATAAGCCTTTAAAATGAGCACTTTTGATTATTCATGTTTGTGTCCCATAGACTTTAAGGGGTGTTCACGCGTTCAAACAAATTTTTTGCCTGTTCGCAAGTTCTGCTGCGAACCGAACCGGGGGGTGTTCGGCTCATCCCTAGTTTACACACACTCGTCCCTGTTCTGTATCTCCTGCTCAAGATCGCTCGTGGCCGGCGATCATTGCGACTGTCGGCCATGAGCATCGGCACCCTCGGTGTGGAGCCTGCTATCCGGACCCCGCGAGCCAAAGTACAGCTATGTGGTTTCACGCAGGGGAGTCTACCTTCCACAGTATAACTGCGAAGGCTGGTCCGGAAGCGGTTAAGAAGAACACAATTAGAAATGAAGACAATGCCATCTCTAATAAACTCAGCAAATTCAGAAGGGACCTCCATGATTACAACTCCAAAAAAGTTTTCAGTTGGAAACAAACCAGACATTCACACCCAGATAATAATTCAGGCCCCATTCCATTAATGTCCTGCCATCCATATGTAAACCATTTCAGACCTCATGCCAGATCAATTTTTCCCACTAGACCCGTATCACCGTATCCATCCCATTGCATGCCTTGGCCACCTCATCAGACATGGCATACACCCCAGCCCTCCTGTATGCCAAAAACACCTTCTCCTAAGCCCAGATGTTCTAAGAATAGACCCAAAAAATACCCCAAAGGTCACACTTCCACTCAGAAATCACCCAATATTCAAGTATCCATTCCTGTCCTAGGGCAATACCCAATGAATGATTCATCACAGGGATGAAGTGATCCACCTGTTACCATCAGTACCAACGACCCACACTTACAACTGTTACCCCTTACTCGCTTACTTACTTACTTATACCCATCTAAATATTTTTATTTCATAATTTTCATTTTTATTCAATTTTCTTACATTTTTTAACTATCTTTCTTATCATTTATTCAATCTCCATACCCCCCTTCCTTTTCACTTTCCGTTTCACATTCTCCCTGCACTTATGAGTCCCACTACTATCCCATTTTTCCACCCTCCCACACTTGTTTCTGCTGGCGTGTGGAAGACACGCACCAACGCTGCCTGGCCACTACTGTGTACCACCCCTGCCCCTCCCCTTCTCTCTCCCTATATAACCAACATCCATCATGGCCGATATCCACCACCAGAAGCGGCCGAGGCCGGCCCTGCCACAGCCCAGCTGGAACCAGATGAGACTCTGCGTTGCCCAGGAGAACTTACCCATGCCTGTTTTTATCACACAAATGTGAGTGCACATTTTACATTATCAAAGTTCTGTTTTTACCAACCTACTACCCTTAGAGCAGCGCTGCTTTTTTCTGTTTTCTCATACAGAGTCCTGTCTACTCTGACAAGCTGGCTGCCGCTTATTATATATGCTTAGACTATCTTTAAACTGTTTTTCAACTGCTTGTTACCCCCTGGATATACCTGATCTCCCACACCACTGCCCCTTACCTATCTATCAGCAGCACCTGTCAGCGCTCCATTCCCCCTCTGTTACCATACCCATCTAAATCACCCATCCTTATCCCCACCACAAGTAACAACCCAGCCCTGAATTTAGATGATGATTTTTTAGTAATAAGCCCCCCGCCGAACCTCACAAAAAGAAAACACAGAGGAGAGGACGGAGGGGGGGGGGGCAGAGGAAGGATATTTTCCTTCTTAGCAGAGGACTTACCTTTGCTCCCACTATGCAACCTAATCCTTTTACATTGTTCAAAGATCTTAATAAATTTATCAGGGACCTCACAGTCCAGAGGTACTTTAACATCCAATCTTCCAAAAATACACCAACCGTAGAAGATAGTGGTAAAACACATTCGCCCATAGAAACAGTCTCACTTGATGACACAGACTTACCCATACTAGCCCAATTGGAGGAGCTCTATGCCGAAAGTTGCTATGCAGATTTAGATTGGCTTACCCAACATTGTCCCACCTCACCCCCGTTAGACACACCACATTATGGCCAAAATCAATTTTCAATCTCACACATAACAAAGGTCCTTATCTTCAAGCCTTTTATCAGGTTGTATATTCTGACCTCATCCAAAATGTGTAAAAAGGATCCCTTGCACACCTACCCCAAATCGAACCTCCAACCATTGGAACTTAAGGCTCTTGAGCAGCTGACTCATAATAAGCCTATTGTTATTAGGCTGGCGGACAAAGGTGGCAGCATAGTGATTCAGGATAGGGTCGACTATATTCAGGAAACAGGTAGGTTACTGTCAGACACAAGTACATATCAAACCCTCCCTAGTGATCCCCCTTCCCAGTTCTCCCTAGAGGCAACAACACTTAATAATAAAGCTTTTGAAGACCAGATAATTTCTAAAATAGACGCTTCTTTTCTCAAGAAAAACTTCTACAAAGTCCCATATTTCTACCACCTGCCCAAAATCCATAAGGACCTCAGTCACCCTCCAGGCTGCCCAATTGTAGCGGCCATGGATAGCGTCACCAGTGGTTATTCTATTTACATTGACCAATTTCTTCAGCCCCTTGCACGGCATTTCCCCTCATACATACGTGATGGTTCCCACCTATTAGATATGCTCAAACCCTATACATGGGAACATAGCCATTAGTGGCTAGGGATGAGCCGAACACCCCCCCAGTTCGGTTTGCAGCAGAACATGCGAACAGGCAAAAAATTTGTTCAAACACACGAACACTGTTAAAGTCTATGGCACACGAATGTGAAAAATCAAAAGTGCTAATTTTAAAGGTTAATATGCAAGTTATTTTCATAAAAAGTGTTTGGGGACCCGGGTCCTGCCCCAGGGGATGTGGATCAATGCAAAAATGTTTTTAAAAATGGCCATTTTTTCGGGAGTAGTCATTTTAATAATGCTTAACCACTTTATGACCACCTCATGCTGATATACGCCAGCAGAATGGCACAGGCAGGCAAAATCACGTACCTGGTACGTAATTGCCTTCCCGCGGGCGGGGGGTCCGATCGGCCCCCCCGGTGCCTGAGGCGGTCGCCTTTGGTCTGGCAGCGATCAGAGATGAGGGGGAGGCCATCTGATCATGGGCCCCCCCCTCACGATCGCTCCCAGCCAATGAGATTCTTCCCCTGCCTCTGTGTAGTACACACAGGCAGAGGATGTGATGTCATCTCTCCTCGGCTCGGCAGTTTCCGTTCCGGCGCCGAGGAGAGAAGACTGAAATGTGAGTGCACAACACACACACATCACATTAGAACATGCCAGGCACACAAAACACCCCCCTTTACCCCCCGATCACCCCCGATCACCCCTAATTACCCCTCCCCCCCTGTCACACTGACACCAAGCAGTTTTTTTTCTGATTACTGCATGGTGTCAGTTTGTGACAGTTACTGTGTTAGGGCAGTTAGTATTAGCCCCCTGTAGGTCTAGGGCACCCCCCTAACCCCCCCTAATAAAGTTTTAACCCCTTGATCACCCCCTGTCGCCAGTGTCGCTAAGCGATCATTTTTCTGATCGCTGTATTAGTGTCACTGGTGACGCTAGTTAGGGACATAAATATTTAGGTTCGCCATCAGCGTTTTATAGCGACAGGGACCCCCATATACTATCTTATAAATGTTTTAACCTCTTGATTGCCCCCTAGTTAACCCTTTCACTACTAATCACCGTATAACCGTTACGGGTGACGCTGGTTAGTTTGTTTATTTTTTATAGTGTCAGGGCACCCGCCGTTTATTACCTAATAAAGGTTTAGCCCCCTGATCGCTCGGCGGTGATATGCGTCGCCCCAGGCAGTTTCAGATTAGCGCCAGTACCGCTAACACCCACGCACGCAGCGTACACCTCCCTTAGTGGTATAGTATCTGAACGGATCAATATCTGATCCGATCAGATCTATACTAACGTCCCCAGAAGTTTAGGGTTCCCAAAAACGCAGTGTTAGCGGGATCATCCCAGATACCTGCTAGCACCTGCGTTTTGCCCCTCTGCCCGGCCCAGCCCACCCAAGTGCAGTATCGATCGATCACTGTCACTTACAAAACACTAAACGCATAACTGCAGCGTTCGCAGAGTCAGGCCTGATCCCTTCGATCGCTAACAGTTTTTTGGTAGCGTTTTGGTGAACTGGCAAGCACCAGTGGCCTAGTACACACCGGTCATAGTCAAACCAGCACTGCAGTAACACTTGGTGACGTGGCGAGTCCCATAAGTGCAGTTCAAGCTGGTGAGGTGGCAAGCACAAGTAGTGTCCCACTGCCACCAAGAAGAAGACAAACACAGGCCCGTCGTGCCCATAATGCCCTTCCTGCTGCATTCGCCAATCCTAATTGGGAACCCACTACTTCTGCAGCACCTGAACTTCCCCCATTCACATCCCCAACCAAATGCAGTCGGCTGCATGAGTGGCATTTTCTTTATGTCCTCCTGAGTACCCCTACCCAACGAACCCCCCCAAAAAAATGTCGTGTCTGCAGGAAGCGTGGATATAGGCGTGACACCCGCTATTATTGTCCCTCCTGTCCTGACAATCCTGGTCTTTGCATTGGTGAATGTTTTGAACGCTACCATTCACTAGTTGAGTATTAGCGTAGGGTACAGCATTGCACAGACTAGGCACACTTTCACAGGGTCTCCCAAGATGCCATCGCATTTTGAGAGACCCGAACCTGGAACCGGTTACAGTTATAAAAGTTAGTTACAAAAAAAAGTGTAAAAAAAAATATATATATAAAATTAAAAAAATAGTTGTTGTTTTATTGTTCTCTCTCTCTCTCTATTCTCTCTCTATTGTTCTGCTCTTTTTTACTGTATTCTATTCTGCAATGTTTTATTGTTATTATGTTTTATCATGTTTGCTTTTCAGGTATGCAATTTTTTATACTTTACCGTTTACTGTGTTTTATTGTTTTTGTCCATTTTTTTGTCTTCAGGTACGCCATTCACGACTTTGAGTGGTTATACCAGAATGATGCCTGCAGGTTTAGGTATCATCTTGGTATCATTCTTTTCAGCCAGCGGTCGGCTTTCATGTAAAAGCAATCCTAGCGGCTAATTAGCCTCTAGACTGCTTTTACAAGCAGTGGGAGGGAATGCCCCCCCACCGTCTTCTGTGTTTTTCTCTGGCTCTCCTGTCTCAAAAGGGAACCTGAGAATGCAGCCGGTGATTCAGCCAACTGACCATAGAGCTGATCAGAGACCAGAGTGGCTCCAAACATCTCTATGGCCTAAAAACCGGAAGCATTTCATGACTTAGATTTCGCCGGATGTAATCAAATTGGGAAAGCATTTTATCACACCGATCTTGGTGTGGTCAGATGCTTTGAGGGCAGAGGAGAGATCTAGGGTCTAATAGACCCCAATTTTTTCAAAAAAGAGTACCTGCCAATACCTATTGCTATCATAGGGGATATTTACATTCCCTGAGATAACAATAAAAATTATTAAAAAAAAAAATTAAAGGAACAGTTTAAAAATAAGATAAAAAAGCAAAAAAATAATAAAGAAAAAAAAAAAACATCCATGTCGCCCCCTGCTCTCGTGCTAAGGCGAACGCAAGCGGCGGTCTGTCGTCAAACGTAAACAGCAATTGGGCAATATAGTGTGTTTTAGTGCATTAAAATTTTAAAAAGTGTGTTTTTTCCCCAAAAAATGCATTTGAAAAATCGCTGCGCAAATTCTGTGTGAAAAAAAAAAATGAAACACCCACCATTTTAATCTGTAGGGCATTTGCTTTAAAAAAATAGATAATGTTTGGGGGTTCAAAGTAATTTTCTTGCAAAAAAAAATAATTTTTTCATATAAACAAAAAGTGTCAGAAAGGGCTTTGTCTTCAAGTGGTTAGAAGAGTGGGTGATGTGTGACATAAGCTTCTAAATGTTGTGCATAAAATGCCAGGACAGTTCAAAACCCCCCAAATGACCCCATTTTGGAAAGTAGACACCCCAAGCTATTTTCTGAGTGTCATGTCGAGTCCATGGAATATTTTATATTGTGACACAAGTTGCGGGAAAGAGACAAATTTTTTTTTTTTTTTTTGCACAAAGTTGTCACTAAATGATATATTGCTCAAACATGCCATGGGAATATGTGAAATTACACCCCAAAATACATTCTTCTGCTTCTCCTGAGTACGGGGATACCACATGTGTGAGACTTTTTGCGAGCCTAGCCGCGTACGGGACCCCGAAAACCTAGTGCCGCCTTCAGGCTTTCTAAGGGCGTAAATTTTTGATTTCACTCTTCACTGCCTATCACAGTTTTGGAGGCCATGGAATGCCCATGTGGCACAAACCCCATTTTGGAAAGTAGACTCCCCAAGCTATTTGCTGAGAGGTATAGTGAGTATTTTGCAGACCTCACTTTTTGTCACAAAGTTTTGAAAATTGAAAAAAGAAAAAAAAAAGTTTTTTCTTGTCTTTCTTCATTTTCAAAAACAAATTAGAGCTGCAAAATACTCACCATGCCTCTCAGCAAATAGCTTGGGGTGTCTACTTTCCAAAATGGGGTCATTTGGGGGTTTTTGTGCCACCTGGGCATTCCATGGCCTCCGAAACTGTGATAGGCAGTGAAGAGTGAAATCAAAAATTTACACCCTTAGAAATCCTGAAGGCGGTGATTGGTTTTCGGGGCCCCGTACGCGGCTAGGCTCCCAAAAAGTCCCACACATGTGGTATCCCCATACTCAAGAGAAGCAGCTAAATGTATTTTGGGGTGCAATTCCACATATGCCCATGGCCTGTGTGAGCAATATATCATTTAGTGACAACTTTGTGCAAAAAAAAAAATGTGTCACATTCCCGCAACTTGTGTCAAAATATAAAATATTCCATGGACTCAACATGCCTCTCAGCAAATAGCTTGGGGTGTCTACTTTCCAAAATGGGGTCATTTGGGGGGGGTTGTGCCATCTGGGCATTTTATGGCCTTCAAAACTGTGATAGGTAGTGAGGAGTGAAATCAAAAATTTACGCCCTTAGAAATCCTGAAGGCGGTGATTGGTTTTCGGGGCCCCGTACGCGGTTAGGCTCCCAAAAAGTCAAAGACATGTGGTATCCCCGTACTCAGGAGTAGCAGCTGAATGTATTTTGGGGTGCAATTCCACATAGGCCCATGGCCTTTGTGAGCAATATATCATTTAGTGACAACTTTTTGTAAATATTTTTTTTTTTTGTCATTATTCAATCACTTGGGACAAAAAAAAAAAAATATTCAATGGATTCAACATGCCTCTCAGCAATTTCCTTGGGGTGTCTACTTTCCAAAATGGGGTAATTTGGGGGGGTTTTGTACTGCCCTGCCATTTTAGCACCTCAAGAAATGACATAGGCAGTCATAAACTGAAAGCTGTGTAAATTTCAGAAAATGTACCCTAGTTTGTAGACGCTATAACTTTTGCGCAAACCAATAAATATACGCTTATTGACATTTTTTTTTACCAAAGACATGTGGCCGAATACATTTTGGCCTAAATGTATGACTAAAATTGAGTTTATTGGATTTTTTTTATAACAAAAAGTAGAAAATATCATTTTTTTTCAAAATTTTCGGTCTTTTTCTGTTTATAGCACAAAAAATAAAAACCACAGAGGGGATCAAATACCATCAAAAGAAAGCTCTATTTGTGGGAAGAAAAGGACGCAAATTTTGTTAGAGTACAGCATTGCATGACCGCGCAATTAGCAGTTAAAGTGACGCAGTGCCAAATTGGAAAAAGACCTCTGGTCCTTAGGCAGCATAATGGTCCAGGGCTAAAGTGGTTAACCTACCACTAATGCCCCCAATACTACCCCCTGGAATATGTTCCATGCTGACTATCTCTACCTCTGGACCCTCCCCCATCACCTAGTTTAAAAACCCCTCTAACTTTTTGCCCATCTTCATTCTCAGCTGATCTGCACCCTTCTCATGTAGGTGCAGTCCATCCCTTCTATAGTACTGGTTATCGACTGAGAAGTCAGCCCAGTCCTCCAGGAACCCAAACCCCTCCTTACTACACCAGCTCTTTAGCCACTTGTTTACTTCCCTAATCTCCCTCTGCCTTTCTTGTGTGGCTCGTTGTACCGGTAGTATTCCTGAGAATACTACCTTGGAGGTCCTTTTCCTCAATTTAGCTCATAAGTCCCTAAAATCGTTCTTTAGGACACTCCATCTGCCTCTGACTTTGTCATTTGTGCCAACGTGCACCATGATAGCTGGGTCTTCCCCAGCCCCTCCCAGTAATCTGTCCACCAGATCCGTGATGTGCCGAACCCGAGTGCCCGGTAGCCAACATACTGTTGGGCGCTTCAGGTCTTTGTTACAGATTGCCCACTCTGTCCTTCTAAGAATTGAGTTCCCTACCACCAGAATCTGTCTTTCCTTTCCCTTCGCTTCCCCCCCACTTTAACTGGAGGAGTTCTTCCCCTGGCAGCTAGGAGAGTCCCTCAGCTCCAGCAGTGCTGGTCCCTGACTTGTTTCACCAATGTCACTCAATGGAGCGTACTTATTGGGATGCTCCAGCCCTGGATCGGTCTCCCTGGCACTTCCTCCTCTACCCTTCCTGACTGTCGCCCATCTACTCTTTGCTAGTGCCTGTACCTCTTTGTCTCCACCCGCCTCTGTGCTGGCCCCTGCCGGCATCTGCCATGTATGTTCCTGGCTCTCCTTTAGTATGGAGGGACTTCTCAGTGCTGACAGTTGCTTCCCCAGATTAAGAACCTGGGCTTCCAGGGAAACAATGCGCTTACATTTTGCACAGCAGTATTCACCCTTGATCAAATGATCAAGGAATGCATACATGCCGCAAGATGTAC
Organism: Aquarana catesbeiana; assembly: GCF_042186555.1. Classification (NCBI taxonomy): domain Eukaryota; kingdom Metazoa; phylum Chordata; class Amphibia; order Anura; family Ranidae; genus Aquarana; species Aquarana catesbeiana. Next base: position 10,996,775 of record NC_133334.1, on the reverse strand, counting down.
AAAGAGTCGCCTCTCCACACCCGCCGGGCATCGTACCTATTAAATTTAATGAGGATTTGGGATTATACCATGTCCAAATTACCATGTAATACAGACATTGGTAATGGTTGCCTGAACCGATCAGACCTTGGCGCTGAGGACTAAAAAATTGTCTAAAGGCATCGTTCAGCCGGCCACCTTCTCCACTGCTCTTTCTCTGACTGACCAAAGCCTCAGCAACATGTTGTCCAGCACCAGGAAATTGTAACCTCCCAGGGTCTGGAAACGCATTGCACAAACCTTTCTTAATTGCCTCCTGAAGATGTTTCATCCTCTGCTCCCTCTGGGAAGGCTGAATAAGTTCTGCAACCTTACCCTTGTAACTTGGATCAAGAAGGGTTGTCAGCCAGTAATGATCTCTCTCCTTGATACCACGAATCCTGGGGTCCTTTTGCAGGCTTTGCAGAATCAGAGAGGCCATGCAGCGTAAGTTTGCAGACGCATTCGACTGTAAGTCCTCTGGGTCACTGAGGATGACGTTGTCAGAAACTACCTCCTCCCAACCACGTACAACTCCTTGGGTTTCTGGGAATGAAAAACATCTCTTGAAGACTGCTGCTGAGTGTTATCCTCTACATTCCTGCTGACACAATCCTCCTCCTCCTCCTCCTTTTCTTCCTGTGTTTTTGGCGGGCCCACAGAAATGCTATCTGGTTAATAGGGGCCTTGAGAGGTAAGAAAGTCCTCCTCTTCCTCCCGCTGTTCTGCCTCAAGTGCCCTGTCCATTATTCCACAAAGCGTGTGCTCCAAAAGGAAGACAAGAGGGACAGTATCACTGATGCATGCATTGTCACTGTGGCTTCCTCAAATGGTGACAGGACAGTGCATGCATCCCTTATCAGTAGCCACTGGCATGGCGAAAATAAGCCAAGCTCCCCTGACCCTGTCCTGGTGCCATACTCACACAGGTACTCATTGGTGGCCCTCTGCTGCGAGTGCAGCCGCTACAGCATTGCCAACGTTGAGTTCCACCTGGTGGGCATGTCACAAATGAGACGGTTGGTGGGCAGGTTGAATTCCCTTTGAATGTCAACCAGTCGAGCACTAGCATTGTATGACCGGCATAAATGACTTTTCTGGCCTGCCTCGGGAGATCCTGTAAGCCTGGGTACATGCTCAAGAACCACTGCACCACCAAATTCAAGACGTGTGCCAAACATGGGACATGGGTCAAGTGTCCCTGTTGGAGGGCGGGGATAAGGTCGGTGCCATTGTCGCATACAACCATTCCTGGCTGAAGCTGGCATGGCGTCAACCACCTCTGAGCCTGCCCCTGCAGAGCTGACCGAATCTTTTCCCCAGTGTGGCTCCTGTCCCCTAAGCAGACCAACTCAAGCACCGCATGGCATCTTTTTGCCTGAGTGCTTGCGTAGGCCCTTGAACGCTTACGAAGCACCGCTGGTTCAGAGGAGAAATCAGAAGAAGAGGCCATAGAGGAAGAAGAAGAGGTGGGAGTGAAGGAGAAAGCTGTGGCGGAATGACCACTAGCATTTTGGAGGCATGGTGGCGGAACAAGCTCCAACAATACTGAACCCTGTCCTGCATCCTTCCCAGCGGCCAGCAGAGTTACCCAGTGCACCATGAAAGAAAGAGAACGTCCATGTCCATGTCTGCTAGACCATGAGTCAGCAGTAATATGCACCTTACTGCTGACCACCCTGTCCAATGAGGCCAAAAGATTTCCTTCCACATGCCGGTAGAGAGCCGGAATGGCCTTCCGTGAAAAGAAATGGCATTTTGGAACCTGCCACTGAGGTACAGCACATTACACAAATTCACAGAAGGGGCCAAAGTCTACCAGCTGAAAAGGCAGCAATTGCAATGCTAGCAATTTGGCGAAGCTATCATTCAGACACTGAGCATGTGGATGGCTGGGACCGAATTTCTTTTTACGGTTTAGCAACTGGGGTAGGGAAATTTGCCTGCTAAAATCTGATGGAGGTGTACTGATAGCAGATTGTCTGCAAGTACTAGGGATGAGCTTTGTGTTCGAGTCAAACCCATGTTCGACTTGAACATTGGCTGTTCGGTCATTCGCCGAATTCCGAACGTTATGGGCCGTTCGCACCAAATTCGTGTGGCGGGTCACGGCCCATAATTCACTGCGGCATCGCAATGCATTGCTGGCTGATGATTGGCCAAGCATGCACTATGACCCGCATGCTTGGCCGATCACAGCGCCGTCGGTAGAGAGAGCTGTAATTGGCCAAAGCCAGGGTGGCTTTGGCCAATTATGGCTCAGGGGGTTTAGAACACGCCCCACACTATATAAGGCTGCCTGCACGGCGGCCCTGTGTAGTGTGTTCCGGCGTGCTGAGAGATAGAGACAGAGACAGTGTCATTTAATTTGAGTTAGCTAGATTAGTCAGTAAGTGAGTTAGCTGCATAAACAGGGTTTTGTGTATATATATGCATCCCAGGTGTTGCATATATATATATATATATATATATATATATATATATATATATATATATATACATACATATATATATATACATATATATATATATATATATATATATATATATATATATATATATATATATATATATATATATATATATATATACACTGTATTCAGTTTAGCTAGATCCGTTCCTGTTATCTTCCTACTGACAGGCAGGCTTGTCACAGTATTTACAGCTACCTGAAGAAAATTGCTGGTGTTCTTTTCATCCTATTAATACCACAGTCAGGCAGCTAGACTATTTACAGTTAGTGTAGTGCGTCCTGCTCACAGTGTTCAGCTAAAACTACAAGTTAGTGTAGTAAGACCTCTGCACAGTGTTCATCTAAAGCTACAAGTTAGTGTAGTGCGTCCTGCTCACAGTGTTCAGCTAAAACTACAAGTTAGTGTAGTAAGACCTCTGCACAGTGTTCATCTAAAGCTACAAGTTAGTGTAGTGCGTCCTGCTCACAGTGTTCAGCTAAAACTACAAGTTAGTGAAGTAAGACCTCTGCACAGTGTTCATCTAAAGCTACAAGTTAGTGTAGTGCAACCTGCTCACAGTGTTCAGCTAAAACCACAAGTTAGTGTAGTGAGACCTCTGCACAGTGTTCATCTAAAGCTACAATTTAGTGTAGTGCGTCCTGCTCACAGTGTTCAGCTAAAACTACAAGTTAGTGTAGTGAGACCTCTGCACAGTGTTCATCTAAAGCTACAAGTTAGTGTAGTGCGTCCTGCTCACAGTGTTCAGCTAAAACTACAAGTTAGTGTAGTGAGACCTCTGCACAGTGTTCAGCTAAAGCTATAAGTTAGTGTAGTGCGTCCTGCTCACAGTGTTCAGCTAAACCTATAAGTTATTTTTTTACGAGCTCTGCACAGTGTTCAGCTAAAGCTACCTGTAGAAGGTTGGTGGTGTTTTCCTGATCCTATCACTACCGCAGGCAGCTAAATAAGCTGCAAGTTATTTTTTGCGAGCTCTGCACAGTGTTCAGCTAAAGCTACCTGTAGAAGGTTGGTGGTGTTCTCATTCTACAGGCAGGCAGTTGATTTTGCTAGCTGCGGTATCAGTACGTATATATATATATATATATATATATATCCCAGCTTAGTGCAGCTACAGGCCATTAGTATGTCTGGAAGGCCAACAAGGAGAGGCAAACAGTCACAAGCCAATAAAAGAGGGCAAGCAGGCTCTGTGTCTACTGCTGGTTGTGGAGACAGTGCATCCTCATCAGCACGTGGCCGTGGGACACGCTTGGCCTTTTTTTCAGGAGCTGGCCGTGTTGAGCCGCAACATGTGGAAGACTTGGTCGAGTGGATGACCAAGCCGTCCTCATCCTCCTCATCCTCTCTCGCCCATGCTCAGGATACTTTGTCTGGCAAAGCAGCTGCCTCTTCCCTCAGGCTCAATGTCATCAGTGACTCCTTCCCTAGCCCCACCATGTCCTCCTGAGGAGTCCCTCGAACTGTTTGACCACAGTGTTGGGTACATGCTCCAGGAGGATGCCCAGCGTTTGGAAGGCTCTGATGATGATACTGAGCTAGATAAAGGCAGTAACGTGAGCACGGACAGAGGGGGTGCCCAAGAAGGACAGTAATCTGGCAGTCATGCTCCCCCTGCTGCAGCATACTGCCAGGTTTGCTCCAGTGATGAGGAGGGAGGGGATGATGAGGTCACTGACTCAACATGGGTGCCTGATAGGAGAGAGGAGGAGGAGGAGGCGGCACATCACCAACGAGGCAGGATGCCCTCCAGGGGCCAGCCTAAGGGCAGCACACTGACTGCATCACACCCCAAAGCTCCACATGTGCAGGGCGCTGCAATCTCTGCACGTTATTCAAAAAGTTCTTTGGTGTGGGCCTTTTTTGAGAAGAGTGCATCAGATCGCACCGCTGCTATTTGCAACATATGTCTCAAGCGTATCTCGCGTGGCCAAAACATCTCCCGCTTGGGTACCACATGCTTGACCAGACATATGTTGACCTGCCATGCAGTTCGTTGGCAAGCGTATCTGAAAGACCCACACCAAAGAACAAAGAGGACCTCTCCTTGCTCCTCATCAGCTGAGATCTCCAACCCCACTATACCTTCAGTCCTCTCTGAGACCTGCACTGAGAGGAATGAAGGTGTAGAATTAGGTGTGTCATAGCCAAGTACTTGTGGGCAATCTGCTTTCGGTACACCGACATCAGATTGTACCAGGCAAATTTCCCTGCCCCAGCTGCTGCACCGCCGAAAGAAGTTTGCTCCCAGCCATCCATATGCCCAGCGGTTGAATGCTAGCTTGGGAAAATTGCTAGCACTTCAACTGCTGCCTTTTCAGTTGATAGACTCTGCCCCCTTCCGTGAGTTTGTGGAATGTGCGGTTCCTCAGTGGCAGGTACCCAAACGCCACTTTTTCTCACGGAAGGCGATTTTGGCTCTCTACCGGCATGTGGAAGGCAATGTCCATGCCTCGCTGGACAGGGCGGTCAGCGGTAAGGTGCATATTACCGCTGACTCATGGTCCAGCAGGCATGGACAGGGACGTTACCTAAGTTTCACGGCGCATTGGGTGACTCTGCTGGCAGCTGGGAAGGATGCAGGACAAGGTGCAATAGTGTTGGAGGTTGTTCCACCACCACGCCTCAAAAATGCTACTACTAATGATTGTGACACACCTCTCTCCTCCACCCCCTCCTCTTCTTCTTCCTCCATGGCCTCTTCCTGTGCTTTGTCCTCTGAACCAGCGGTGCTCCGTAGGCGTTCAAGGGGCTACGCATGTACGCAGGCCAAAAGATGCCATGCGGTGTTTGAGCTGGTGTGCTTGGGGGACAGGAGCCACACTGGGGCAGAGGTTCTGTCAGCTCTGCAGGGGCAGGTTCAGAGGTGGTTGACGCCACACCAACTTTAGGCAGGAATGGTGGTTTGTGACAATGGCACCAACCTCCTCTCTGCCCTCCGACAGGGACAAATGACCCATGTGCCCTGTTTGGCTCACGTCCTTAACTTGGTGGTGGAGCGGTTCTTCGGCAGGTACCCGGGCTTACAGGATGTCCTGAGGCAGGCCAGGAAAGTCTGTGTGCATTTCCGCCGGTCATATAATGCCAGTGCTCGGCTGGCGGACCTCCAAAAGGAGTTTAACCTGCCCAAGAACCGCCTAATCTGTGACATGCCCACCAGGTGGAACTCAACGTTGGCCATGCTGCAGCGGCTGCACACGCAGCAGATGGCCATCAACGAGTACCTGTGCGACTATGGCACCAGGACAGGGTCAGGGGAGCTTGTTTTTTTTTCCCCACGCCAGTGGGCCATGATCAGGGATGCATGCACTGTCCTGTTACCATTTGAGGAGGCCACGAGGATGGTGAGCAGTGACAGTGCCTGCATCAGTGACACTGTCGCCCTTGTCCACCTGTTGGAGCACACGCTGCGTGGAATAATGGACGGGGCACTTGAGGCAGAACAGAGGCAGGAAGAGGAGGACTTCCTTAGCTCTCAAGGCCCCCTTTATCCAGACAGTGTTCCTGCGTGCCCGCCGATCACACAGGAAGAGGACGAGGAGGAGGAGGAGGAGGAGGAGGAGGAAGATTGTGTCAGTATGGAGGTGGAGCCTGGCACTCAGCATCAGCAGCAGTCTTTAAGGGATCAGTCCCAAGAAACACATGGACTTGTACGTGGCTGGGAGGAGGTGGCTGCGGACCATGTCGTCCTTAGTGACCCAGAGGACTCCGGACCGAATGCCTCAGCAAACCTACGCTGCATGGCCTCCCTGATCCTGCAAAGCCTGCGTAAGGATCCTCATATTCGTGGTATCAAGGAGAAGGACCAATACTGGCTGGCAACCCTCCTTGATCCACATTACAAGGGTAAGGTTGCGGACCTTATCTTGCCATCGCAGAGGGAGCAGAGGATTAAACATCTTTGGGAGGCCTTGCAGAAAGGTCTGTGCAACGCGTTCCCAGAGACTGGGAGGTTACAAACTCCTGTTTCTGGACAACATGTTGCTGAGGCTTCGGTCAGTCAAAGAAGGAGCGGTGGAGAAGGTGGCCGTCTGACCGATGCGTTCAGACAATTTTTTGGTCCGCAGCCCCAAGGTATGATCGGTTCCAGCAACCATCGCCAGCGCATGTTTTACATGGTGCAGGAATACCTAGGGGCAAGATCTGACTTGGACACCTTTCCCTCCGAAAATCCTCTGGGTTACTGGGTCTTGAGGGTGGATCACTGGCCATAGCTTGCACAGTATGCAATTGAGCTACTGGCCTGTCCTGTATCCAGCGTTCTTTCGGAACGCACATTCAGTGCTGCTGGAGGCTTTGTAACCGATCACAGGGTGCGTCTGTCCACCGACTCGGTCGATCAACTGACCTTCATAAAAATGAATCAGTCTTGGATCACCACCAGCTACCAGGCACCTGATGCTGATGTAACCGAATAATTTTTTTGGAAATCCAAGATCCCTTCAAAGACTGCCTATGCTGATGCTGAGTGACTATCCCTGAGTAATTATCCTCTTTCTCCTCAATGATCACGCTGATAGCTTGTAAGAACGTTTTTGGTTCTGGGTGCCACCACCAGTGCCTATGGCTCAATTTTTCAGCCCCTGTTTAACAGGGGCGTGTAATTACAATTTTTGTTGCAATACTTTGCTGCAGGGCTCGTTTCTGCGTTCCAACTAGAGTATCTGTGAGGGGTGGCAGTGTTGTGGCACCAGCACCAGTGCCTAAGGCCCAATTTTTCAGCCCCTGTTTAACAGGGGCGTGTAATTACAATTTTTGATGCAAAACTTTGCAGCAGGGCTTGTTTCTGCGTTACAACTAGAGTATCTGTGAGGGGTTGCAGTGTTGTGGCACCAGCACCAGTGCCTAAGGCCCAATTTTTCAGCCCCTGTTTAACAGGGGCATGCAATTAAAATTTTTGATGCAATACTTTGCAGCAGGGCTCGTTCCTGCGTTCCAACTAGAGTGTCTGTGAGGACTTACAGTGTTGTGGCACCAGCACCACCGCCATCACCAAAGTCCTAATTTTTCTGCCCTTGTTCAACACTGGCATGTAATTACAATTCTTGATCTAATATTTCACAGCAGGGCCCATTTCTGCACCCACCAAGAGCGAGTGAGGACTTACAGTGTTGTGGCACCAGCACCACCACCACCACCAAAGGCCCAATTTTTCTGCCCCTGTTCAACAGGGGCATGTAATTACAATTCTTGATCTAATATTTCACAGCAGGGCCCTGTGAGGGCTTACAGTGTTGTGGCCACAACAACACCTAAGGCCCAAATTTCTGCGTATATAGGGCAGGCCCCTACTTTCAAACATCTAACTTACAAACGACTCCTACTTGCAAACGAAAGGAGACAACAGGAAGTGAGATGAAATCTACCCCTAGGAAGGGAAATTCTCTCCTGTAAGAGTCAATATGGAAAAAACATTTCTCCTTTCCACTGATGCTTTCCAATCCTTGTTCCACAAAAAAAACAAAATTTTCAAAAAACATTTGTCATTGGGACAAAAAGTGAGGTGAAATCTTCTGAAGAGGAGGACAGACAGCAAAACAAATGTCACAGGGGTGATAACCCTTCCCTATGTTTTCCAAAAATCTTAACCACTTGCCGACCGCCTAACGTAGATATACGTCGGCAGAATGGCACGGGCAGGCAGAATCACGTATATATACGTGATCTGCCTCCCGCGGGCGGGGGGTCCGATCGGACCCCCCCCCGGTGCCAGCGGCGGTCGGCATCTGACTGGGAGCGTCGGGAGGCGAGGGGGAGACCATCCGATCGTGGCCCCCCCCTCGCGATCGCTCCCAGCCAATGGGAATCCTCCTCTGCCTGTGTGTAGTTTCACACAGGCAGAGGATGTGATGTCATCTCTCCTCGGTCTGGCAGTTTCCGTCCAGCGCCGAGGAGAGAAGACATGTAAGTGCACACAACACAAACACACACAGTAGAACATGCCAGGCATACTTTACACCCCCGATCCCCCCCCGATCGCCCCCCGATCCCCCCCCAATCACCCCCCCCTGTCACAAACTGACATTAGCAGTATTTTTTTTTTTTTTTTTCTGATTACTGCATAGTGTCAGTTTGTGACAGTTACAGTGTTGGGACAGTTAGTATTACCCCCCTTTAGGTCTAGGGTACCCCCCTAACCCCCCCTAATAAAGTTTTAACCCCTTGATCACCCCCTGTCACCAGTGTCACTAAGCAATCATTTTTCTGATCGCTGTATTAGTGTCGCTGGTGACGCTAGTTAGTGAGGTAAATATTTAGGTTCGCCGTCAGCGTTTTATAGCGACAGGGACCCCCATATACTATCTAATAAATGTTTTAACCCCTTGATTGCCCCCTAGTTAACCCTTTCACCACTGATCACCGTATAACTGTTACGAGTGACGCTGGTTAGTTCGTTTATTTTTTATAGTGTCAGGGCACCCGCCGTTTATTACCGAATAAAAGTTTAGCCCCCTGATCGCCCGGCGGTGATATGCGTCGCCCCAGGCAGCGTCAGATTAGCGCCAGTACCGCTAACACCCACGCACGCAGCATACGCCTCCCTTAGTGGTATAGTATCTGTACGGATCAATATCTGATCCGATCAGATCTATACTAGCGTCCCCAGCAGTTTAGGGTTCCCAAAAACGCAGTGTTAGCGGGATCAGCCCAGATACCCGCTAGCACCTGCGTTTTGCCCCTCTGCCCGGCCCACCCAAGTGCAGTATCGATTGATCACTGTCACTTACAAAACACTAAACGCATAACTGCAGCGTTCGCATAGTCAGGCCTGATCCCTGCGATCGCTAACAGTTTTTTTGGTAGCGTTTTGGTGAACTGGCAAGCACCAGCCCCAAGCAGTGTCAGGTTAGCGCCAGTACCGCTAACACCCACGCACGCAGCATACGCCTCCCTTAGTGGTATAGTATCTGATCCGATCAGATCTATACTAGCGTCCCCAGCAGTTTAGGGTTCCCACAAACGCAGTGTTAGCGGGATCAGCCCAGATACCTGCTAGCACCTGCATTTTGCCCCTCCGCCCAGCCCAGCCCACCCAAGTGCAGTATCGATCGATCACTGTCACTTACAAAACACTAAACACATAACTGCAGCGTTCGCAGAGTCAGGCCTGATCCCTGCGATCGCTAACAGTTTTTTTGGTAGCGTTTTGGTGAACTGTCAAGCACCAGCGGCCTAGTACACCCCGGTTGTAGTCAAACCAGCACTGCAGTAACACTTGGTGACGTGGCGAGTCCCATAAGTGCAGTTCAAGCTGGTGAGGTGGCAAGCACAAGTAGTGTCCCGCTGCCACCAAAAAGACAAACACAGGCCCGTCGTGCCCATAGTGCCCTTCCTGCTGCATTCGCCAATCCTAATTGGGAACCCACCGCTTCTGCAGCGCCCGTACTTCCCCCATTCACATCCCCAACCAAATGCAGTCGTCTGCATGAGAGGCATTTTTATGTCCTCCCGAGTACCCCTACCCAACGAACCCCCCCAAAAAAGATGTCGTGTCTGCAGCAAGCGCGGATATAGGCGTGACACCCGCTATTATTGTCCCTCCTGTCCTGACAATCCTGGTCTTTGCATTGGTGAATGTTTTGAACGCTACCATTCACTAGTTGAGTATTAGCGTAGGGTACAGCATTGCACAGACTAGGCACACTTTCACAGGGTCTCCCAAGATGCCATCGCATTTTGAGAGACCCGAACCTGGAACCGGTTACAGTTATAAAAGTTAGTTACAAAAAAAAGTGTAAAAAAAAAAAAAAAACACATACAAAAATATAAAATAAAAAAAAATAGTTGTCGTTTTATTGTTCTCTCTCTCTCTATTCTCTCTCTATTGTTCTGCTCTTTTTTACTGTATTCTATTCTGCAATGTTTTATTGTTATTATGTTTTATCATGTTTGCTTTTCAGGTATGCAATTTTTTATACCTTACCGTTTACTGTGCTTTATTGTTAACCATTTTTTTGTCTTCAGGTACGCCATTCACGACTTTGAGTGGTTATACCAGAATGACGCCTGCAGGTTTAGGTATCATCTTGGTATCATTCTTTTCAGCCAGCGGTCGGCTTTCATGTAAAAGCAATCCTAGCGGCTAATTAGCCTCTAGACTGCTTTTACAAGCAGTGGGAGGGAATGCCCCTCCCCCCCCAACGTCTTCCGTGTTTTTCTCTGGCTCTCCTGTCTCAACAGGGAACCTGAAAATGCAGCCGGTGATTCAGCCAGCTGACCATAGAGCTGATCAGAGACCAGAGTGGCTCCAAACATCTCTATGGCCTAAGAAACCGTAAGCTACGAGCATTTTATGACTTAGATTTCGCCGGATGTAAACAGCGCCATTGGGAAATTGGGAAAGCATTTTATCACACCGATCTTGGTGTGGTCAGATGCTTTGAGGGCAGAGGAGAAATCTAGGGTCTAATAGACCCCAATTTTTGCAAAAAAGAGTACCTGTCACTACCTATTGCTATGATAGGGGATATTTACATTCCCTGAGATAACAATAAAAATGATTAAAAAAAAAAAAATGAAAGGAACAGTTTAAAAATAAGATAAAAAAATAATAATAATAAAGAAAAAAAAAAAAAAAAAAAAAAAAAAAAGCACCCCTGTCCCCCCTGCTCTCGCGCTAAGGCGAACGCAAGCGTCGGTCTGGCGTCAAATGTAAACAGCAATTGCACCATGCATGTGAGGTATCGCCGCGAAGGTCAGATCGAGGGCAGTAAGTTTAGCAGTAGACCTCCTCTGTAAATCTAAAGTGGTAACCTGTAAAGGCTTTTAAAGGCTTTTAAAAATGTATTTAGTTTGTCGCCACTGCACGTTTGTGCGCAATTTTAAAGCATGTCATGTTTGGTATCCATGTACTCGGCCTAAGATCATCTTTTTTATTTCATCAAACATTTGGGCAATATAGTGTGTTTTAGTGCATTAAAATGTAAAAAAGTGTGTTTTTTCCCCAAAAAATGCGTTTGAAAAATCGCTGCGCAAATACTGTGTGAAAAAAAAAAATGAAACACCCACCATTTTAATCTGTAGGGCATTTGCTTTAAAAAAAATATATAATGTTTGGGGGTTCAAAGTAATTTTCTTGCAAAAAAAAAATTTTTTTTTATGTAAACAATAAGTGTCAGAAAGGGCTTTGTCTTCAAGTGGTTAGAAGAGTGGGTGATGTGTGACATAAGCTTCTAGATGTTGTGCATAAAATGCCAGGACAGTTCAAAACCCCCCCAAATGACCCCATTTTGGAAAGTAGACACCCCAAGCTATTTGCTGAGAGTCATGTTGAGTCCATGGAATAATTTATATTGTGACACAAGTTGCGGGAAAGAGACAATTTTTTATTTTTTTTATTTTTTTTTGCGCAAAGTTGTCACTAAATGATATATTGCTCAAACATGCCATGGGAATATGTGAAATTACACCCCAAAATACATTCTGCTGCTTCTCCTGAGTACGGGGATACCACATGTGTGAGACTTTTTGGGAGCCTAGCCGCGTACGGGACCCCGAAAACCAAGCACCGCCTTCAGGCTTTCTAAGGCCGTAAATTTTTGATTTCACTCTTCACTGCCTATCACAGTTTCGGAGGCCATGGAATGCCCAGGTGGCAAAAAACCCCCCCAAATGACCCCATTTTGGAAAGTAGACACCCCAAGCTATTTGATGAGAGGTATAGTGAGTATTTTGCAGACCTCACTTTTTGTCACAAAGTTTTGAAAATTGAAAAAAGAAAAAAAAAAAATTTTTTTTCTCGTCTTTCTTTATTTTCAAAAACAAATGAGAGCTGCAAAATACTCACCATGCCTCTCAGCAAATAGCTTGGGGTGTCTACTTTCCAAAATGGGGTCATTTGGGGGGGGTTTGTGCCACCTGGGCATTCCATGTCCTCCGAAACTGTGATAGGCAGTGAGGAGTAAAATCAAAAATGTACGCCCTTAGAAATCCTGAAGGCAGTGATTGGTTTTCGGGGTCCCGTACGCGGCTAGGCTCCCAAAAAGTCCCACACATGTGGTATCCCCATACTCAGGAGAAGCAGCTAAATGTATTTTGGGGTGCAATTCCACATATGCCCATGGCCTGTGTGAGCAATATATCATTTAGTGACAACTTTTTGTAATTTTTTTTTTTTTTTTTGTCATTGTTCAATCACTTGGGACAAAAAAAATGAATATTCAATGGGCTCAACATGCCTCTCAGCAAATTCCTTGGGGTGTCTACTTTCCAAAATGGGGTCATTTGTGGGGGTTTTGTACTGCCCTGCCATTTTAGCACCTCAAGAAACGACATAGGCAGTCATAAATTAAAGGCTGTGTAAATTCCAGAAAATGTACCCTAGTTTGTAGACGCTATAACTTTTGCGCAAACCAATAAATATACACTTATTGACATTTTTTTTACCAAAGACATGTGGCCAAATACATTTTGGCCTAAATGTATGACTAAAATTGAGTTTATTGGATTTTTTTTAGAACAAAAAGTAGAAAATATCATTTTTTTTCAAAATTTTCGGTCTTTTTCCGTGTATAGCGCAAAAAATAAAAACGGCAGAGGTGATCAAATACTATCAAAAGAAAGCTCTATTTGTGGGAAGAAAAGGACGCAAATTTCGTTTGGGTACAGCATTGCATGACCGCGCAATTAGCAGTTAAAGCGACGCAGTGCCGAATTGTAAAAAGTGCTCTGGTCAGGAAGGGGGTAAAACCTTCCGGGGCTGAAGTGGTTAAAAAAGATTTTTTGGCTGGAGCTAAACACGTTAAAAATGTACCCGTTCAAAATGACAAACAGATTCTACTTAACAACAAACCTACAGTCCCTGTCTTGTTTGCACCGCCTGTATACTGCTGTTCAGAGTATATAGGGCCTGGTGGCCCCACACCTTTCCTTATTTTAATTTGGGTGCGGGGTTCCCCTTAATATCCATACAAGACCCAAAGGGCCTGGTAATGGACTGGGGGGTACCCATGCCGTTTGTCTCACTGATTTTCATCCATATTGCCAGGACCCGACATTACATTAAACTCGCAAGCAGTTTTAAATGTGATTTTTTCCTTCAAAAATGACATTTTGTGCAGGGACTGTTCTAAACACGGGAAACATGCGCCACTTTACAGGCATACTATAGACACCCCCCAGGTACGATATTTAAAGGAATATTTTACTTTTTTTTTTTACTTTAAGCATCATTAAAATCACTGCTCCCGAAAAAACGGGCGTTTTTAAAAGTTTTTTTTACATTGATACATGTCCCCTGGGGTAGGACCCGGGTCCCCAAACCCTTTTTAGGACAATACCATGCAAATTAGCCTTTAAAATGAGCACTTTTGATTTCAAACGTTCGAGTTCCATAGACGTCAATGGGGTTCTAACGTTCGTGTAAATTTTCGGTCCGTTCGCAGGTTCTGGTGCGAACCGAACCAGGGGGTGTTCGGCTCATCCCTAGTTTTGAGTTACAGAGGAGGTCTAGGGACAAAATTATTGCTCTCACTCCAACATTCACATCGATATCTCACATGTATGGTTTGAACACCATTTTCATATGTGGGCGGGACTTACGTATGCGTTCGCTTCTGCGTGCGAGCACACGGGACAGGCGCACTTTAAAATTTTTAATTTTTTAATTGTTAACTATAATTTTTTTTATTTTTTTTTGACACTTTTTTGAAAAAAAAAATTATCACTTTTATTCTTATTACAAGGCATGTAAACATGCCTTGTAATAGGAATATGACATGACCGGTCCTCTTTATGCCCCGTACACACGGTCGGATTTTCCGATGGACAATGTCCGATCGGAGCGTGTTGTCGGAAATTCCGACCGTGTGTGGGCGCCATCGGACATTTTCCATCGGATTTTCCGACACACAAAGTTTGACAGCAGGAGATAAAATTTTCCGACAACAAAATCCGATCGCGTCAATTCCGACCGTGTGTGGCCTGTTCCGACGCACAAAGTGCCACGCATGCTCAGAAGAAATTCCGACACGGGACAGTTCGTTCTGGTAAACTTAGCGTTCGCAATGGATACAGCACTTTCGTCACGCTGCAATGTTAAAAATGGTTTAATACAGCGCACTCTCTTCTTCTTTATAATGTGACAAGAATTAAATAGCTTTGCTGCTCATATTCACACACACTTCTCACAAACTTTTATTTGTGTTTTTTTAGTGGGATTCCCTGAATATATTGTAATTAGTTGTCACATCTGACAGTTTTATATTAGTTTTTTTTTTTTTTGGATTTTAAGCCTTTTTTTTTCTTTAATGTTTGGATTTTTTCCAAGGCTGATCTTTGTTCAATGTTATTTTTATTTTTACTCCAGAATATTTTTGTGTGTGTTTTGTGTGTCAAGTTACCCCAACACCATTGATATCTTTTATTATTTAATCTCCAGGAGATTGTTTGTTGTTGGTGTCCCTTGTTCATTTCACATTGTATATTTGAAATGTACCTGAATCCTCACAAACAAACTGTCATTTTTGAAGTAAACACATAGGAGAGTATAATTCCAAACAAAAATCCTTTATTAAGGGATCAGAACCAAACAAAGAGGAAGGCAACACTTGATCAACAGGAGAAATTAGCGAAGCCTGGGACCCCCACGGCAGACATCAATTCTTCAACATCAAAATTGGTGGCCTGAGGAGTCCATATGTAAGGGAGGGCAGTCTGGTCCGGGATTCGCAGAGATCTGTAAAGCAGCAGATGACATCTGTGTCCCCAGGCTGTGGTACCACAAGAGGCTGCATTTTTTGGCTGACCAGACTGGATCCAGGGCAATCACTGTCTGATCTTCCTTCCACGCTTCCTTCCGGGCTGTGGCTGTGCAGTTGGAGATGTGGCAGGAGGAGGAGTAGGACCTGGAGGAGGAGGAGGACTGGGAGGACCTGGAGGAGGACTGGGGGGACCTGGAGGAGGACTGGGGGGACCTGGAGGAGGACTGGGAGGACCTGGAGGAGAGGGAGGATGAGGAGGAGGACCTGCAGGAGGAGGAGGAGGACCAACGCGAAGGTGTGTCTGAGGTGTAATTTGGCCCCTCATACCTTTCTCCAGAGCCTCCGATATGAGGGCCTCACACATTACTTTTTGGCCCTCCTCCATCCTCTGCATTTTATATGCTATGAAGGCAGCAATGTTCTCCTCCATGGTGTGTGGTGCTCCCAGGACCTCTGTAGCCCTCCAAATGAATCCTATAGCAGCCTCCTCTAGGGTACTCCTCCTACTGCCACTTTCTGTTTTCACGGGGGGTGGAGGGACCTGCAGATCAGCCAGCCGGCTCGGCCCGGCCACCTCCTGGCTGAGACTTCCCTGTGTATGAAAAAGGGACATGGTTTTAGTTGTTGCTTCATCAATCACAATCCTAAATTACTACTCCCAACTAACATCTAGTTAACATCATTGATTGGACAAGCAGAAATATTTAGAGGAATGCTATACCTGGCTCAATCTGGGCTCCTCCACGTGTGGCCTGGAAGGCCCAGGTTGGGCGTCAGAAGCCTCAGCCGGGGGGAAGGAAGCGTGGAAGGAAGACTTGAGAGGGATGGCCTGGGTTCAGTCTGGCCTGCCAGAAAGTGCAGCCTGTCGTAGTACAACATCCTGGGGACATAGATGTCATCTGCTGCTCCGGATCTCTGCGAATCCAGGACTTTCTTGCGCTCCCTCAGATATGTGCTCCTCAGGCCACCAATGAAAATCTTTAAATAGGTGATGTCTGCCATGGGGATCACCTGCTTCACAATTTCACACAATTGCTCCAGTGCTGCCTTCCTCTTTGCTTGGTTCTTGAAATGGGGGTGGTTAATCTCCCACAGACAGGGCAGCTCCCTTAGCATCTCTACGAATACTGACATGAAGTCATTATCTTTTAATAATATATCCATGTTCACTGCAAGACACAACACAAGACAAAGCCTAATGTCAGACAAAACTCTCCTAATTTTGTTACAATATAGGCCTCAATCTAGACGCAGTATAGGCACAAGTTTGTCTCTTACCTTCGTTCTTATGATCGGCGCGTCCAATGCTCCTTCCTCAGCTCACAGATCGTACGTAATACGCACGCGTGTTACGCTTTATACACACTGCGCATGCGTGTAACTCCGCCCGCCCCTGACGTTCTTTCTAGTCTATTCCCCGCCCCTTTTCATTCAGCGCAGTGGGTGAAGAGCATGATGGCGGATTTAGAGCAGGTGTGTGCTAATTATAGCAACGAGGAGGAGGAAAGCCCGGATCCAGGCACGTCCCGATCCAGAAGGAGACGTTTTAAGGCCACAAATATGTCCTTTGGGGAGATGTTGGAGATGGTCGACATCATGAGGAAGTCTGACTATGACGGAAAATATGGGCCTTACCCACACCCCAACATCCGAAAGGCAAAAATCATTGCTAAAGTGATCAAAAGCCTTCACAAGAATTTCGGGGTACGAATATCTAAAGATCAGCTCAGGAAGTGGTGGTCGGACCTGAAGTTGAGAGAGCCAGAGCAGTACCGAAAGATCCGGAGAGTGCTGCAAAAAAGTAAGTAGTTGTGCTGTGTTCCTATTCTTTCTGTCTTTATTCCGTTCGTTCTGCTCCATATGCTTTTATTAATTGTAAGGTTTAAAAGGACAACTTTAATGTTCATGGGCCCATTATTCGTTCGTATCAAACATTTTTCTTTCGGCCTCTAGAACACCATTGTTTAGGCCATATGCATTTTCACACATTTTTTGGGGCCTACTTGGATGCCAAATATTTGTTTGTGTAGATGGGTTTGTTACTAGAATGAAATGCCAACTAGATTCTGTGTAAGGAGAGGACACTGAGCAGCTGTTTTCACATCTGGACACTGGAGCACTAGTGTGGGACCCCAGAACACCATTTTTATTAGGGGGGGCACACAGGTGCTCCAGTGTATACTATAGGGGGGGCTACATCTGTGAAGCTTGTACTCAACAGGTAAAGTATTGCAGCTTGACAAAGGGCAATAAAAAATATACATCTTGGAACTCAGCTAAAATAGACAATTGTACCCCACTTCTAAGCAATGTTTCCTATTTCTAGTTCTGCCATCAAATATCTGTGTGCTAATTATACCATTTTTGTTTTACATAGGGGAGAAAAGACTCGGAGGACACCCTTCATCCCAGGAGAACACAGACCTCCCACCTATGGAAGAAGGTGAAATACCACCAACACAAGAAGAAGAGCAGGAGGAAGAAGAAGATGTGGTGGAGATTGGCACCACAACAGGTGAGTGTCTGCGACCACAGGCTCAGGTAAAAGAGATGGATGGTGGCAGATTTTTGAGACCTTTTTTTTTGTTCTTTATCTCTTTTTAGGTGATCGTGATGTGAGGGATAAAAAGTGCCCAGATCCTGATCGGGGAGATCATGGGGTGTAATCTCGAATTGCACAACATACAGCAACAAATCAGTGATGTTATTAAAAAAAATAATAACATCATTGATGTTTTGGGGCGAATTTAAACCCCACAAAATCACCTGTTTTATTGTGGTCCAATCTTATAAAATTTTTTTCAATGTTTTGAAAAGCCAAATTTGGAGGATGCACACAGTGTGCCAACATGTGCTATCTGCCATCACGGGAGATCAATGGAGGCGTTTTGGGGGTGCAACCCCTTCATCAATTATAAAGTCGCGGTGAGGAAGGGCTTGCTCCCCCAAAACACGTCCCTTGATCCCCCCTGATGGCAGATAGCACATGTTGACATTCGTAAATTGGTGTGCATCTTCCAAATTTGGCTTTTCCAGGGGTGATTTCCCCCCATCTGAACGCTATATCAAACCCAGTTCCTAAATACTGATGTCTGATATAGCCTTCAGGTTTTACCTAATGTGAACTTTGTAAGTTCAAGTTTTTTGGCTTTCTTGTTAGTTTTACACAGGCCTGTTTTATCTGAAATGGATATTTCGATTTTTGATAATGCTACTGCAAAAATTGTTATACAACAAACATGTTGGTTTGTTTTAAAAACCTTTGGTAAATGCACATGTGATTGTGCAGGTATAAAAAAGTGGCTTACTCAAGAATGTGTGGATTATTGTCTCAACACTACAACACTTTTGGTTTGATGTAATTGCTGTTTTATGCAAAAATGGGGGTTATTTCCTAAGGGCAAATACACTTTGCACTACAAGTGCAGGTTCAGTGCAGTTGCAAGTGCACTTGTAGTGAAATGTGTTTTTGCATTTAGGAAGTACCAGCCAACACTGTTTTTTATAAGGTTACCCAATCACGACATTTTCTGCACTCAACACATTTCTGTCAGGGTGAGCTAAAACAAACACAAGCAGTAAATGTCCACAAAGAAATTCTTTTGGTTGTTTTTTGTTTGAAAAAGGTTTCACAGATTGTCTGGCATATTGATAGCCCCCCTACCCACAAAGAACTCCAGGTATCGTAACTGGACATCACGAGCACTCAGGGAGGGCAAGCCAGGACGGCCACTTTCAAGCGCCGTCAGTGTTGATGGATTTGGGATTCCGGCCTCAGGCCCAACTGAGCCAGCATAATTGGCTGAATGTTTTCTTAAAAAATTATGGAGAACACAGCAGGCAAGTATTATATGGTTCAGTTTATACTCCGCCATATGGATGGGTGTCAGAAATAATCAGAACCGGCTGGCCAGGATTCCAAATGTGTTCTCCACCACTCTTCGGGCTCTGGCCAGCCGGTAATTAAAAACCCTCTGTTCCGGGGTGAGGGTCCTCATCGGGAATGGCCGCATCAGGTGGTCCCCCAGCGCAAATGCTTCATCAGCAACGAACACAAATGGGAGACCTTCAACATTGTCCTCTGGAGGTGGCAAGTCCAAGCTGCCATTCTGGAGACGCCTGTAGAACTCCGTCTGTGGCGATGACTCCACCATTGGACATCCGGCCATTCTTCCCCACGTCCACATACAGGAACTCGTAATTAGCCGACACCACCGCCAACATCACTATACTATTAAACCCCTTGTAATTATAATAGTATGACCCCGAGTTGGGTGGTGGGACGATGTGGACGTGTTTCCCATCAATTGCCCCTCCGCAGTTAGGAAAGTCCCACCGCTGGGCAAAGTGGGAGGCCACAGTCTGCCATTCCTGTGGCGTTGAAGGAAACTGTTGAGGAAAAAACAATAAACATTACTATTTTTTCACAGAAACATGGCAAGCAGATTAGACACAAACATTATGGGGCAACCTCCAGATAGCATTTATTAAGGGGACTTTAACAACAACAAAGTATAAGGTACACCTATCATATCCCCCCTCTCATGGGCCATTTCTAACATTATAGGGGGGGGAACTCTTGGACAGGTAACCCTCTTCACTTCATTGAGAGATGAATGCCTAAATACAGGGTATTACTTGGAACAGCCCCTCCTTAGTTACACTATTGGCAGACCACTGGACAGGTAAGAAGTGTCATAATACAAAGATATAAATACACACTGTACACATTTGAGCACATTTGAACATTCTGCTATTACCTATCAAGATAATAATAGGATACAAAAACTTTAAACAGTACCATTGGAAAGTATACAGGCAGGCCCTTGCACTACATGCTTTGGGGAATTCATCCATAAATCTGACCAGTAAAGAGATGGGTATAGTGTGTATGGGTTTGGCAAAGTCAGCAGATAGATGATTGAGGATAGAGAATTGGGATCAGCTGACTTAGCAGTTGGGGGAGGGAGGGTTACAAAAAATTTGGGGACACCACAAAAAAAAGCCTCTGGCACTCTGCCTGACTTTAAATCAAAAATAACATTTCCAAACATTTTAGGGGGTGTTTGGGGTAAAGCACTACTATAGAGCTGATAAAATACATTGTTAAGTGACTACATGAGGTGAATATAGGGCAGGAGACACCATGCTGGAGAGGTTATTGAAGGGCAAATATGTATGAAGGACATAAAATAATAATTACATAAAAATCCAGCATGCATGAGGACAAAGGGGACATTCACAGCATATTACAATCATGGTAATTAGGGAGTGAGGAAAGAAATACAATATATTAGCAAACATTCAATACAATAAAATGTGATATAAAAGGATAAAAATCTTACCTTCATATACTCCTTCTGCAGGACCTGGATGATGGCAGAACAGGTCTCTGGGATAATGATCCCCAGAGCCTGGGGGGAGATGCCTGTCGAGAACTTCAAGTCCTGCAGACTTCTCCCTGTGGCCAAATACCGCAAGGTAGCGACCAACCTCTGCTCCGGAGTGATGGCTTGCCTCATGCTGGTATCCTGCCTGCTGATATAGGGGGTCAGCTAAGCCAACAGACGGTGAAACACGGGGTCCGTCATCCTGAGAAAGTTCCTGAAATCATCAGGATTATTCTCACTTGGTCCATGAACTCCTCCTCACCCTGTTCATGGACTGGACTTGTGTCAAGGTCAGGACCCCAACACCAAGCCCCCGCACAGCACGAACTCTATGAGGAGTACGCATACGAAACATGGCTAGAAAACGGTCGGCTGCTCAGAACGAAGTAACAGAACGCACTGAAGAACAGCAAGGCCTGTGAAGAGCGACCTAAAAAACAGCAACGAGCAGGCAAGATCACACAGAAAACTCTGATACGAACTGACTGCACGCACTGAAGAGCAGATACAAACCCACAAGCACAATCTGAACGGGAGAAAATGATCTGAAAGCCACGAGTCTGAAAAAGCGCGAATCGTCTCTCACCAAACTTTTACTAACACGAGATTAGCAAAAGGAGCCCAAAGGGTGCCGCGCTTGGTTCTGAACCGGCCTTTTCTAGTCTCGTCGTACATGGTGTATGTGACCGTGTGGTTGTCGATCGGAAATTCCGACAACTTTGTGCGCCCGTGTGTAGGCAAAACAAGTTTGAGCCAACATCCGTCGGAAAAAATCCTAGGATTTTGTTGTCGGAATGTCCGAACAAAGTCCGACCGTGTGTACGCCCTATTATAGTGAGATACGGGGTCAATAAGACCCCACATCTCACCACTAGGCTGGGAAGCCTGAAATAAAAAAATTAAACGGATCATGGCTTCTCAGCCGAGGCGGTGCCTTTTTTTGAATGGAGAGGCCGGGCGTGACGTCATAACATCACGCCCAGCCTCTGACGATCATAGAAACTCCGGCGGACCAGGTGATCAAAATCCGGGGCCGGCGGATCTGCTCTCCGACTCACCGATTGTAGCGGTGAGTCGGTACAAGCACCAGAGGGCGGCGGGAGGGGGGGATGTTCCCTCTCGCCTCCCGTAAGAACGATCAAGCAGCAAAACAGCCAATATGATGATTCTTATGGTGTAGGGAATCGCTGGCTGAAAATCCGTCAGTAGCTACAGGCATCATTCAGATATCCCCGCTCAAAGTCCAGCACGTCATATGACGGTGGGCAGGCGGTAATCGGTTAAATATTGTGCCTGGGGGGTGTCTATAGTATGCCTGTAAAGTGGCACATTTTTCCTGTGTTTAGAACAGTGTCACAGCAAAATGACATTTCTAAAGGAAAACTTGTCATTTATATGTAATGAATTGTCGGGTCTCAGCAATATAGATTAAACTCATTGAAAAAAAGAGCATGGGATCCCCACAGTCCATTACCAGGCCCTTTGGATCTGGTATGAATATTAAGGGGAACCTCGAACCAAAATAAAAAAGAAAATTGCGTGGGGGCCCCCCTTAAATCCATACCAGGCCCTTCGGGTCTGATATGGAAATTAAGGGGAACCCTGCGCCAAAATTAAAAAAAAAATGGTGTAGGGGTCCCCCCAAAATCCATACCAGAACCTTATCCATGCATGGATGGTAGGCCGCAGGAAAAGAGGGGGGACAAGAGAGCGCCTCCCCTCCTGAACCCTGCCAGGACATATTCCCTCAACATGGGAAGGGTGCTTTGGGTTAGTCAACTGTCAAAGGCGATGAAGCGTCACACGGTGGGAGCCTCCCATAGAGGCAGGTCGGTTGCTTTTTTTTTTTTCTTTTTCGATCCGTCGGCGGAGCGATATAATAAGATGAATGGACATCCTGGGACATTTTTATCTTTTGTTTTTTTAATAAAAGACTTGTCCCAAGCTGTGTCTTTTTTTGTACCCCATTACCATTTCACACGGGGGGAGGCCGGGATCTGGGGGTCCCCTTGTTAAAGGGGGCTTCCATATTCCGATAAGGCCCCCACACGCAGACCCCCACAACCACAAGGGCAAAGGCAAGGGTTGTGGGGATGAGGCCCTTGTCCCCATCAACATGGGGACAAGGTGCTTTGGGGGCTACCCCAAAGCACCCTCCCCATGTTGAGGGCATGTGGCCTGGTATGGTTCAGGAGTGGGGGCTCTCTCGTCCCCTCTCTTTTCCTGCGGCCAGCCAGGTTGCATGCTCGGATAAGGGTCTGGTATGGATTTTGGGGGACCAGTACGCCTTTTTTTTATTTTGGCGCAGGGTTCCCTTTAAAATCCATACCAGATATTAAGGGTCTGGTATGGATTTTAGGGGGACCCCCACGCAATTTGTTTTTTTTAAATTTTAACAGAATATTTCATTTATATTGTTTCACTTTAAGCATTAAAAAAATCACTGCTCCTGAAAAAACAGCGTTTTTAAAAAAAATTTTTGCATTGATCCATGTCCCCTGGGGCAGGACCCAGGTCCCCAAACACTTTTTATGACAATAACTTGCATATAAGCCTTTAAAATGAGCACTTTTGATTATTCATGCGCTGGTAAATCTGCAATATTGGAAAATCAAAGAATGAAAAAAATATTTATAAAAATATTAAATGGTTGTGACATGCTGTGCCACAGCAGAAAATTTCACTCGGTGATAAGTCCTTGTAGTGAGAAGGATGTGCAAACAGACACGTGCTAAGAAAGAAATAAAGTCCCAAAAACAAAAATATAAATCAATTCTCCAGATCCAAAATTGCTTGAAATGGTGATCTTAATTCCAATGCTTGCTTTACGTGGGATAGTGACCAATCCTTCACCACACAAAATACACCCAACGTGAGCAGATAAATGAGCTGCTTACCAGATGTATTTGACTTCTTTAATGAAAAAGAAAGTCAAATATCGCTTTGGCAGGATAATGCCTGCTCGCATATGGAGAAGCTGAGAGATACACGGGAAACCTCCTCCTCAGAGTTTGGGGCAGGATATGCAAAAACAATCAAAGAATATCCATAGCATAATACAGCGTAAAATATCCATAGCACTGGGGCTGCAGGCTTTTCGCGTGTGAGAGAGCTGGATTCGTACTGCATTCACCTCCGTGAAGGGCGTGTGTGCCTCTGGAGGCGGTACCTGGTCACGTTGTACCCCACGCCACATCCGGGTCTCTGGTTGTCTGCGGCGGCTGGTCCAAGTCACTTTGGATAAGTCTCTATGAGCTTGCCACATCTTACCACTGGGATTTTTGCCCATTCCTCCTTGCAAAACTGCTCCCATTCCTTCAAGTTGCATGGTTTGCGCTTGTGAACAGCAATCTTTAAGTCTGACCACAGATTCTCTATTGGATTGAGGTCTGGGCTTTGACTCGGCCATTCCAACACATTTACATGTTTCCCCTTAAACCACTCAACCACACAATATACTTTCAGCTCTTTGAAACAAAGAAAATCATAATTAAAAGAATACATGGTCGTATAATACAAATGAATAATTTCAATTTTGTACGTTCTGTTTAATACATGTTTGCTTCATGGTGAACCTCCCATTGTTCCGCTATGTCTCTCTCTGGGGCCCTGGGTGTATGTCCCCCCTCTTCCATCTTGGCTTCCCGGCACGGTGGGGAGACGCAAACCCTTTGTGGTTCTCCACAGTTGGACCTTTCCCCTTTGGCCACTGGAGGGAGCATTCTTCGTGCCGGCGGTGTCCCTTGATCGCCACCGGATGATCAGAGGCGTCACACGAGGGGGCACACAGACGCCGCAATCATGGTGGCAGGGACTGTGTAAATGGGGAGGAGTTTGGGGAGGAGATTAACACCATTAATGGATACACAATTTAAATACTATTTAAACCTACAGTTTCCAGAGGATCCTGAGGTGACCTCTGGAATGCTGTTAACACACACAGGAAGGATTGCAGCTTTTAGTAAGTGCAACTTTTGGATTCTTTAGACTGGCTGTTATTTGTATCACACTGACCAACTATTTATATTCCTCACTATTCAGGCTCTTTATAAATCAACCAACATATTTCAACTCAATACAGATATGGTCTCACCCTTAACACTTTGAACACTTGTTATTAGTGCCATACATCTGTTTTTTGTCTGGCACTACAGATCTCATTTATGTTCACCCAATACGGAACTCCTCTTATTAGCAAAGGTAATAACTTTCACCAATTTGTGTTTTGCACACACTTTTGGACTCACTAGCATTTTTGGTTTTTCACATATCATTTGAATGTATCACCACATTAGTTTTTATTACCCATTCATCTTCATACACATTACCTCACCACATTTCACAGTCACTTTTAAACTAATCAGGTAACATCATCACTTCTTATCTTATCATATGAATGGTAATACAAAATAATCTAAAAATAAACCATATAAATAAACATATTATAAAATTAAATAAATGGATAATTCTAATATTTGATTGAGTATTGACCAGTCTATGGTCACATAATAGTACTGTATAGTTATAGAATACTTGCTGATTACTTATTGAGATTTCTCAATACCAAACTGCAAGTGTCTCGCCCCATATCCTCCTCTCTAGGTCCAAAAGCGTGGCTCTTTGTAAGCCTTATGGCTTGTGGACTGTAGAAGAAGACTAGAAATGAAAGGGTCAAAATGCATTGGGGTTATTCGTGTGGTTAGTAATGTCACAATGTAATTGATAAACTATGGTTTCCTTGGTGCATTGTTTGCTATTGGTGATAGTCTATTTTGTTGTTTGTGTCGTTAACCACAATTTAAATTTAAATTTATTGTATTATTGAATTCATTCTTTGCCTGAATAAAAGATTTTTAACTAATCATTTTTCTCATAAAGTTTTCACTGCTTAAAAAAATCCAGGGGAAACTCTTCCATTTTCTGTATACTTTTGGGGTGTGCAGCCTGGTCGTCTCTTTCCATTTTGTATAAACCACTCAAGTGTTGCTTTAGCAGTGTGTTTGTGGTCATTGTCCTGCTGGAAGGTGAACCTCCGTCGTAGCCTCAAATCAAACACATAGTGGTACAGGTTTTGCTTAAGAATATCCCTGAATTTAGCACCATCCATCTTTCCCTCAACTCTGACCAGTTTCCCAGTCCCAACTGCTGAAAAACATCCCCATAGCATGACGCTGCCACCACCATGTGGTCACAGTGGGGATGGTGTTCTTTGTGAGATGTGATGTGTTGGGTTTGCGCCAGACATAGCGTTTTCTTTGATGGCCAAAAAGTAAAATTTTAGTCTCATCAGACCAGAGCACCTTCCTCCATACATTTTGGGAATCTCCCACATGCCTTTTCGCAAACTGAAAACGTGCCATTTTGTTTTTTGCTGAAAGTAATGGCTTTCTTCTGGCCACTCTGCCATAAAGCCCAACTCTATGGAGCGTACGGCTTATTGTTGTCCTATGTACAGATACTCCAGTCTCTGCTGTGGAACTCTGCAGCTCCTCCAGGGTTACCTTAGGTCTCTGTGATGCCTATCTGATTAATGCCCTCCTTGCCCGGTCCGTAAATTTTGGTGTGCGGCCGTCTCTTGGCAGGTTTGCTGTTGTGCCATGTTCTTTCCATTTGGTTATGATAGATTTGATGGTGCTCCTAGGGATCATCAAAGATTTGGATATTTTTTTATAACCTAAACCTGACTTGTACTTCTCAACAACATTGTCCCTTACTTGTTTGGAGAGTTCCTTGATCTTCATGGCAGTGTTTGCTTAGGTGTTGCAGCCTCTGGGGCCTTTCAAAAAGGTGTGTATATGTAATGACAGATCATGTGACACTTAGATTGCACACAGGTGGACATCATTTCACTAATTATGTGACTTCTGAAGGTAATTGGTTGCATCAGAGCTTTTTATGGGCTCCATAACAAAGGGGGTGAACACATACGTACATGCCAATTATCAGTTTTTTATTTCTGAAAAATAGTTTTATGTATATATTTTTCTAATTTACTTCATAGATTTAGAGTATTGTGTTCTGATCCATCACATATAATTCAGATTAAAAAAACATTGAACCAAAGGCTGTAATGTAACAAAATAGGTAAGTTGACCACCGCTGGTATAGACTCTAGGGCAGCGGCCCTCTTACTTGAAGACGGAAACCTTTCTTTTTTGGTACAATATGGATATCCTTAGCTGAAAATATGTCTGACATGTTACATAAATGTTTTGTGGCCAGTCATTCCTAAAATGTCAGGCCCCTTTCTAAGTGGCAGCCCCTTTTGAACTGTAGTGGTGGCATCACAATAAAATGGCCACATGTCCATTACATTCAATGCCAATGGCTCTGTTCTGAAGGAGTTTGTGATCTCTGAATGCTAATGATTGTGAGATAACATCACACAATGCTATTTATTTAGGTAGCTGTACAAATTATTTCCAGCTCTTATCCTTTCCTAAAATGTATTGTTATTTATGTTTATATATTACATTGCACTTTATAACAAGTGTGTCCATACACTTTGCGATAAATATGAAATGTTATAGAGAGTTATACAATCCGATCCTCACAGTTGGCCAGTTTCAGATGTGTAGCTGGTAAAAGTTAAAGAAACATTATAGATATCGGTTTATAGTCAGTGTTGTTTGGGAAGAATTTCCAGACATGCAGAAATAAAATGACATTTGTTGTGCTTTTCTTTTATAGGATGGAGACCATGGATAAAGGTTTTTCTTAGTGCCCTCTATATATCAGTAACAATTTTGCTTTGTTTTTTATTATACTTCATGGCTGATTCTGGTAAGTTTTTCGCTGTCCTGATAAGTCCAAAGGCTTGTAGACAAAGTAAGCCATTTATCAACCAATACTATATATAGTATAATACTATACAGCACAAGACAGCAGAGCTAAATTTGACATCAACACTTTGCAGGAAGACTCAATAGCATGTTTTTTTTTTTTTTGTGATGCCACATTAGACTGTTATTGTTTATTAAAGTGGACGTAAACTCCCATGTATGATTTTTACCTATAAAGGAAGGGGAGCCGTGCTAACCAATGTTGAAAATTATTACATACATAAGCAAATATATATATATATATATTGATTATCAATTGAAATACTAACAATGAATGAAAATATGATCAAAATATAAATTATGAACAAATAAGTCCATCAACCACAGGTGAATGTGCGTAACTTGAATTGTTCGACTTGAAACAACTTCCAAACACCACTAAAGACTTGTGAACCTCCACCACATAGAGTGCGTGCTTACCGGAAGGCAAGTTAAATTAGCTTGCGGCTATCAACCCAGCCAGGGCCTTTATCCAGGGGGTGTTAAGATACCAGCTCACAAGTAGACTCCTTGCATTAAATGGGCAGGACACCCGCCAATCAAATCAGAAAGACTCGATCCTGGACATGGGCCAGGCAAATTTACCCAAAAAAGAAAGAACCAACCATAGTGTAAATCAAAACACACAAGTTTTATTGAAATTAAAGGTTGCACTTACACAAGAAGCGAGATAAGTAGCATCAAGTTTAAAAAAGCCGTCCGGCTAGCAAACACCAGTCCTCTTGGGATCACAACGCTGTGACGTCAGCATGCCACTCCTCCCGACGTGTGTTTCGTCACAAGCTGAGGTCATCCTGGGGCCCAAGCTGACGTCGGGAGGAGCGTGTGACGAAACACGCATCGGGAGGAGTGGCGTGCTGACATCATTGCATTGTGATCTTCAAATTATTCACCTAGAGTGGTAATTTTTTTTTCTATAAAAAGGCTTACCTATAGGTACAGTAAATATCTCCTAAACGTGTACCGTTTAGAATGTAATTACTTTAGTTGAATGACATCACCGGCACATGCACTCTGAAGAAATGGCCGTAAATAGCGACTCCCACGCGCATGCGCCATCCCCGGCTCACCCATTCATATCGTGGAAGCCCGCAAACCCAGAAGGAAGACCGTGTGTAGATGGAAGCGCCTTCAGCGGTGACAGCGCGCTGCTGGAGGGCTTTGTTTTCCGGTAAGTCTGTCATAATGTGCTTTTATGCGATGCATATGAACACATATGGGAGTTGATTTACTAAAGGCAAATAGACTGTGCACCTTGCAAAGTGCATTTGCATACTGAAAGAGCAGTTGCTCCAGAGCTTAGTAAATGAGTAGAAGCTCTGCTGACTTTTATCAACCAATCACAGCAAGCAAAATTTTTTTGTTTTTTTTTTTCCTTGCATGTGATTGGGTATTCTTTGGAAAGTGAGGCTTTACCTCATTTACTAAGCTCTGGAGCAAGAGCACTTGCAAAGTCCACAGACTATTTGCCTTTAGTAAATCAACCCCTATGACTTAAACTGCCCGGACCAATTTTTTATTTTTTTTATGCGGTTTAATACCGCTTTTATTTCTTTTGATACTGAGTGTTTTGTACATTTACCTTACCAACAATCATAGAAATCAGATAATGCATGCTTATTATGAAAAAGCAACACATTTTTGAGTTGTTAAACTTTGTGCTCAATAGCAGTTCATCAAAGCCTAGTGCATTGTGGGTCCATTTGAAGGGGCCACCAGGTAGAGTATGTCACCAGGTACTGTATAATGTGGCATTGCCCTCATTTATATGATGATAGCACCCAATAACTCTAGGCTGATAATCACCATCTATAGTGAAGAAGAGGTTAATCTAAGAGAACCATTCTCTGATTTCTTATTGATAAGGAGGGCTATAGGTGTGTAGTCACACAGGAAGAAAGAAATTAACCCAGTAGTTTTATTTACCCCCACTGCTACCAGTGGCGGCCCCTCCATAGGGGGCGCATGGGCGCTGCCCCCCCAAGCTGAAAAAAAAGGTGCCCTTTAAGAGTGTCCAGGTGCTGGACACACGGCGGTCTATGGGAAGCTTCCCAGTTTGCAATCAGCAGACACTAGTAGTATATAGAGACAATAGCAAAAAAAGTCGAATGTGCCTAACCTAACTCTATTAGTCCAAGATTATTCAACATAGAGAGAAAAGATTTGACATGAAGATTCAACGGCAGTCGCCGCGAGCGGACATTTATGGTCAAATGCTCCACCCATAGGCTATAGAAGAATTCTAATGTTGGTTGAATAGTAATAATAATTAATAAATATAATTATTATTAGTGTCATACAACATTAGAATTCTACTATACCTTGTAGGCGGAACATTCGATCGGAAATGTACGATTGCGGCGTCGTACAGTTTAGCTGCTCCGTCGAATCTTAGAACATTCGACAGACACCATAAGCCTTCAATGACAGATTCAACCTTAATTATCCCCTAATCCCTAATTGCATTTTTAGCCTTGAGCCGCGGCAACAGGAAACAATGTCCCACCAGTGCGGCCGAGTGACGTACAAAATGTCCCTCCATCGGGACCCAGCTCCTATGACGGACATCACACTCGTCCAATGCCGAGACCGCTGGACGTGTGATGTCCGACATCGGCGCTGCCGGGTCCAGGAGGAGGCGGGTATAACACTACGGCCACGCTGGGAACCCGGGGGGTCCCCACTGAGCCGCTCGCTCTGTGTAAATGGGCGGGCGGCTCTTCTTTACTGGCTCTGGCTGCCTGGTACCTACAGGGCTGTCTGTGTGGTGGTGAATGCCGGGGCCCGGAAGAGTGTACTCCGACACTACAGGTAAGGCTGAGCACTGAGCAGTAACAATCTGTGTATGTCAGGTAGGTCAGTCAGGTCAGTCATGTATGTTAGATAGGTCAGTGTATGTGTCAGGTAGATCAGTGTTAAGCAAGTGAGCCTATCACCTTCCCCAAGCCCACCCCCAACCACCCCACCTCACTCCCACCCCCACCCCCCACTTTACCTCCGGGCTAAAGCCCCTGGTCTTTTTCCCACCTAGCAAAACCCCTGATCATTATTCTTTACTTTACTATTTACATTCTTTATTTATTTTATTTCAGGTACTTATATAGCGCTGTCAATTTACGCAGTGCTTTATATATACATTGTACATTCACATCAGTCCCTACCATCAAGGAGCTTACAGCCTAAGGTCCCTAACACACATTCATACACATACTAGGGCCAATTTAGACAGGATCCAATTAACCTACCAGCATGTCCTGTTACTGTATACATAGCAGTATACAGGACAGATGATGTATATCTGCAGTCAGTGAGAATGCAGGAAGGTCTTTATATACAGGAAGGAAGGTGGGTGTATATAGCTAGCTGTATACAGGACAGTTGATGTATATCTGCAGTAAGTGAGGATGCAGGAAGGTCTTTATATACAGGAAGGAAGGTGGGTGTATATAGCTAGCTGTATACAGGACAGATGATGTATACCTGCATACCCTGATCTGTGAGGCTGAGCTATATACCCTGATCTGTAATGCTGAGCTATATATCCTAATCTGTGAGGCTGTGCTATATACCCTGATCTGTGAGGCTGTGCTATATACCCTGATCTGTGAGGCTGTGCTATATAACCCGATCTGTGAGGCTGAGCTGTATACCCTGATCTGTAATGCTGAGCTATAAACCCTGATCTGTGAGGCTGTGCTATATACCTTGATCTGTGAGGCTGAGCTGTATACTCTGTCCTGTGATGCTTAGCTGTATACTCCTGACACTATGGGTGGAATACAGGGGACGGAGTGGGTGGATTACATAGGAGGTGGGGCTTATGGGAAGTGGGAGGGGTCAAAAGGAAGGGGGGGTCTGGCACCCCCCCATCCTAAAACTTCCCCAGCCACCACTGACTGATACCTGTGACTGTTGCAGAGCACTGTAGCATAGTGTTATAAACAATAGACAGAGAGGGTGGCCATAGCTAATCTCAATGGCTACACGGTCAATAAATCCATAGCTGATAACTTGTATAGATTGTTTCTGTAGGCTGAACCAGTGCTCCACAGTTCACTCAATTTGCCAAACAGATGAGCTCCTATATTTTATTCTTTTTGAAAGATTGTTTAGTGTGGCCAATAGTATTTTAACCCAAAAGTGCACAACACTTGACTACAAGTAACAAGGACTGGATAAGCCTTAGCTTTCTGCTATCCATTATTTTTTGGGGTTTACAAACTATTTATTAAGATATTTACAGTACATAATATCATAAAAAAATACAGAAGATGACATATGTCAGAAGTACAGATTTATACCATAAGAAAAAAAACACAATTTTGAAGCATATAAAGAATCTCCAAAGTATATAGAAAATCAAAAGAGGGCCCAGTGGTTTGCTACCCATTCCTGTTATCACAGAATACACACAGACATCACCATCCCCATTCACTCCACCAACCAACATCATTAGTAGCTGCTAAATAATAAAAATACTCCATTCTCCATAACCTTCACCACCTGAGGATGTTGTGTTAGTTAGTCATGGCTACCACTCCTCCCAGCCACAAAATTCAACAGACTTTTGTATCTCCCCCTCGTGCTGTCAAAACAGAACAAGGTGGAGCACACCTGCAGACCACCCGGTCAGATAATATGACAAATCAGCTTCAGCTCCTCCCAAGCCACGCCCCTCCCTGGTATTCTCAAACCAAATGAACCATTTGGAAGATAGTACCCCATAATGATGGAAAGCACTGGGTTTAAACTCAGTTGAGCTTTGAGCAGCACTTGGTAGTGTTTATGTCTCTTCTACTGCTGTACTATTCTCCCCCCACTAAAGAAAATCCTATTTCTCCAAATATAGGGCCCTCCCACAATACAATTTTCAGTTTACAGCAAGAAAACCTCGGATTCTTTGGTAAAAAGTATGCACCTAACATTTTTCATTTTCCGTGTGAAGTTTTGTAAAGGCGGATCGATTTTGGGTGGTAGATTCACAAATTGCACAATTCACAAGTACAAAAGTAATGTTTTTTGTTCATTACAACTTCCCAGTGTTTGTTCTCAGCTTCAGGATCTCTCAGCATTGGTTGTCACCAGGAGCCATAACAAGGTTCACATCTTGTTTTCTTAGCATCTCATGTAACCTTACCTGAGGTGGTCATATCTGGAGGTCGAGAGTAAAAATCTTTTTTTTAATCAAATAAACTTGAAGAAGAAAACTCTTCCCACAGTGTAGACATCTGTAGGATAGAAATGGACAACCATGGAGACACAAGTGATGACCGAATCATCAATAGAATAAATAATGGTCACAATTCCTTGCTGCTCCCTGAAATCTGGGACCGGCTAGAAAAACTAAAATACAGAAAAGGAACCCAGATCACCCAGAATGATCGGATCATCAATGTGTGATCGGTTTAAGATGTGTGACTGAAGTATAATAAATGTTGTGTAGATGCAGCAATAAGTGTGTAGTCATTATATTGGGGAGTGACTAATATTACATCTATTGTGCTTTTCTTTTATAGGTCTGCGAATGTACGTATCTATTGCAATATTTTGTACATTTATGCTTTCTTTAAAATCGTTTGCTTCTTTTGGGAGGCTTTTGTGGAAATATTTCACAATAGGTAAGTGTCTGAAAGAGTAAAGAAACAATATAGAGCAGAAGGGTATCAAAAGGGAGATATAAATTGGATTAAAGTGGAACTTTAGTCAGAAAATGAAGTTCTGTTAGATGACTTCAGGCTGGACCCTTTTGCTGGTACAATATAGATATGCACAACATTAAAAATAAGTGTCTATACTGTTTAAAATCCAATAATACACTGTCTCACCCCTCTCTGCACATGCTCAGTTGCCCTCCATTATTAGGCACTGCACCAAATTTGTAGAGGCCGATCTGCTGACAGACTGCATATTTACTGCTGCTCAGGGGCTCTTGGCTTCAGCAACATGGCCGCTTTCAGCAAAAAGAGCAATGCTGGAGGCAATTTACAGCACACCCGAATTTTGGTAGCATAATCATTAATGTAGAATGTATGCTCCTTGCTAAAGAACATTATTTTTTATCAAGTTGTTATGGGTAAAGTTCTGCTTTAATGGGGATTTTTCCAGCTTATATCTTCTGTCTATATCAGATCTGAGCTATGAACATTATATCTTATTATCCAAAGGAAATCCATCAATATTCAGTGTGATTGTTTATAATTTTCTTCACAATTATGCCAATCTACTGGGCCATGTCTTCTTGATTAACACAATGTATACACTGTACAGTGCATCCACAAAGTATTCACAGCACTTCACTTTTTCCACATTTTGTTATGTTACAGCCTTATCCCAAAAATGGATTCAATTCATTATTTTCCTCAAAATTGTACAAACAATCCCCCATAATGACAACGTGAAAGAAATTTGTTTGAAATCTTTGCAAATTTATTAAAAATAAAAAAAGGAAAAAAATCCATACAATAAGTTCCATTACAGAGGGGGCGTGACCAGTTGTTGGAGTGAGTGGAGGTGTGTGAGCTCTCTCCCTGCTCTATCCCCCCCGTGGCCATCCGAAACAGCCTAGCTATATGTGTGCTTTATTTCCCTGCAAAATATAATATCTGCTCTGCCTGTCCTGTGTGTTCTCCGGCGGGGCCGTGTTGGTGGAGTCGCTGTGGCTGGAGAGCGGGGAGAGTGAGGGAAGTCGGCTTCGGCAGAGACCTTCAGAGTGGCGAAGCGGAGTCTGAGCTGCCCGCATTGGCTTCAGCTGGTTGCCCTGGAAACGGCTCGTGATCCCGCGAGAGGTAGCGAGGCAGACAGCATCCATTCAACACAGCGAGAGGCGCCAGCCAGGAGTGTCCCAGTGTGATCTAGCTGTTTGAGAAGCGCTTGGAGGTAACAAGAGGCAAATAGGCGGAACTCAGAGCATAATTATTGGTATATTTTATTACAAGTGGATCCATGAGTGTACCATAATATGCATAGGCTTCAAAGCTTGTTAAATCTCAGAATGCCAAATATCTCACGATACTTTTTTTATATATTACCTTGCATCACTACACAGCCGGCCATGACAAGGAAAAAAGCGTTAAATTTTTGTAAGGGCTCATTGAGTAACTTGTGTGACCAGTTAAGGGGCCTAAAGGAAAAGCTATGTTCAATAGCTTCAAAGAACGGTTGAGAGAACAACTACCCTGGAGGAGAGGCTAATGCCCCGTACACACGGTCGGATTTTCCGATGGAAAATGTCCGATCGGAGCGTGTTGTCGGAAATTCCGACCGTGTGTGGGCTCCATCAGACATTTTCCATCGGATTTTCCTACACACAAAGTTGGAGAGCAGGAGATAAAATTTTCCGACAACAAAATCCGTTGTCGGAAATTCCGATCGTATGTACACAAATCCGACGGACAAAGTGCCACGCATGCCCAGAATAAATAAAGAGATGAAAGCTATTGGCCACTGCCCCGTTTATAGTCCCGACGTACATGTTTTACGTCACCGCATTTAGAACGATCGGATTTTCCGACAACTTTGTGCGACCGTGTGTAGACAAAACAAGTTTGAGCCAACATCCGTCAGAAAAAATCCTAGGATTTTGTTGTCGGAATGTCCGAACAAAGTCCGACCATGTGTACGCCCTATAAGCCTGGTTGAGAATATTTTACACCCAATGAGACAAGAGTTTAAAACAATGTAAGCTCAGCTTGGCTTATATAAATTCAAAATGGACGAAATGGAAAACAGGTTGCGCAGGTACAATGTGAGGGTGATGGGCCTCCCGAGAGAAATGAGGGTTCCTGTCCTGCAGAGTTCATAGAAAAATGGCTCAGGAAAGTATTCGGGACAGAGACTTTCTCGGACCTTTTTGTCATCGAGAGGGCTCATAGAGTACCTACTAGAGCTCTATCATCAGGGGGCCGCCCTAGGCCAATGATTATGAAATTGTTCAATTACAAGGATAAGGTGACATTGATGCAAAAATCTAGAGAAATGGGGGGACATTTTCTATAACTGAGCTAGAATCTCACTGTACCCAGATTACTCCCCGGACTTACAAAAACGTAGGGCAGAATTTATGGACGTCAAGCGCAGCCTACGGAGTTATAAAATCTCATATGCATTGCAGTATCCAGCGCGTCTGCGTATAACGGCCCTTGGGACAACCCATTTTTTTGATTCAGTTGTAGGGGCTACAAAATGGCTTGAAGATAACAAAAAGGACTTATAGAGATATAGAATTAAGTGGTTAAATAATTTATGTTAATTTTTGAAAATGTTTGCAGATTTTTTTTTCTTCTTTTTCCTCTTCTTTTTGGATATTTTTTTTGTTAAGGAAGTTAACTTAAGGATGGTATTGGGGGGTGGGGTTTGGTTGGTGAAAGACACAAATGAAAGATGTGGTGTTGTTTGTGAATTTTTTTTGTAATATTGACAATCTTGATTTGGGTAAAGGGTAGGGAGGGGGCATGTATGGAAGAATAAGGAAGATAAATCACATTTATGTTGGGCAGTGGAGTATTGGTTGGAATGGGTTGAAAGGGTAAAAATGTTTACAAATAATGCCCTTAGGGCTATCCTAGTTAGGCATGAGGGGAGGGTGGGGGGGGGGGTTATTTAAGGGTCAGGGGGTAAATGTGGAAAATAATATAGATGGGAGGAGTGGCAGGGTGGCAAAAGGGAGTTGCAGGGGAAGATTAGGAGAGTGTTACATCGCACATGCACCAGTGGAGGGGAGACAGATAATAACAGCGTACACATGTTTATGTTATTTACTTACATTAAAAAATAATTTAGAGGGTGAAGGAAGACAGGGAATAGGAAACAAGGGTTTTCTTTTTTGTTTTCTTTTTGTTCACAATATTATCACTGATTGCAGTTTTGGGAGACACTAATAAACATATGAATGTTTTTTTGGTAGAAGGACAGGGACGCCTGGTAAGCAATGCTAGGCATGCGGGTGTATCATTGATGCTGTCTCTTGGTTACTTTCTTTTTTTTCCTAGTATTAAAAAATTCCCCCCCCCCCCTTTTTTTTTCTTCTGTTCTTTTCTGGTTCATGTTTTATTTTTTTTACATGCCGTTTAGAACCCTAAAAATAGGCTCATGGAACCTTAGGGGGATAGGTAATCACACTAAAACAGCTACTGCATTGTCGGAATTGGAATCTTACGGAGTCAAACTGGAATGCCTGCAGGAAACACATTTTACCAATGACTCCAAATCACAAATCCGGAGGAAGAAATTTCAAGAACAATTTCACTCAGTTTACTCCACTTATTCTAGGGGAGTGAGCATACTGGTAAAGAGAGGAGTGTTATTTCCTGCAGAGATGTTAGAATAGACACATTGGGTTGTTATATATTTTTGAATGGTTTAATAGAAGGTAAACCATTTGTGATTGCAAATGTGTATATTCCTCCCCCAATTAAGTTGGAGATTCTGTAGGGATTATTAGAGTTTGTGGAGGATAAGGTTGATACCCCGGTTATAGTGGTGGGGGACTTTAATGCGGTGCTTAATAATAGAATGGATAGGTTCCCACTAGCTGTTCGGACTGAAAGGGTGGCAGAAGGACACTAAGCCCAATTCCTTGAGGAGATTGGATGGTGTGACTTTTGGAGATCTCGAAACCCAAACAATCGGCAATATTCTTGTTTTTCGGGGTCACGCGCTACACTCTCTTGTATAGATATGGCAATAGGTAATAGTGAAGCACAACGGCTAATAAATAAAATAGATTACTGGCCAAGAGGGATATCAGATCATTCACCCCTGACTCTAATGGTATACACAATAGATGTACTCAGAAAATGTGGACAATAAATTCACTATGGATGGAGTTAATAGGGAGCCCAGAAGAAATAACTTCAAGATTAAAAGAGTTTGTAGAATGTAATACAGGTACAGCGCCAGTGGGGGTAGTGTGGGATTCCCTAAAAGCATTTCTTAGGGGGCTTGTAATTCAACAGGTGGCAAGAATAAAGAAGAAATCAAAATGGGAATGGGAGGAGCATATTAGAAAGGAGGTGATTGAGTCTGAGAGACAGTATGTGACAGACCCAACCCCAGAGAAGCAGGAGATGTGGCTTAAGAAACAGCAGGAGTATAAAATGGCAATTATTAGAAAAACCGAGAATAAGAGACTCTTTCAGAGACAAAATTGTTTCGGAGAAGGGGAAAAAGTCGGCCGTATGTTGGCGCTGCTAGCTAAGACTAATTCTCCTTCTTCTGTTATTTCTATGATTAGGACCCCAAGTGGTGAAATCTGGTCTGATCCTCTCGTTATTATGGAGACACTCTCCAAATTTTATAGGGATTTGTATAAATCACGAAAGGGTTCAGATTGGGGAGAGATGGATAGGTTCTTAGAGGGCGTTGAATTGCCGACTCTTTCGGTAAACAAAAGGAATGGACTGGAGTCTCCAATAGCCCTGGAGGAACTACAACAAGCAGTGGCGGATATGTCCAACCAGAAATCCCCGGGCCCAGATGGGTTGCCTTTAGAGACCTATAAATATTATGGGGAGGTGTTACTCCCAGAGCTTTTAAAAACATTGAATTGAGCGGCTATAAGGGGTAGACTGTCCTCTTCGATGTTAGAAAGAGGGGAAGGACCAACTTGACGCATCCTCCTATAGACCGATATCACTATTGTTTTCTGATGTCAAAATTTTGGCAAGAGTGTTGGCAACCAGGCTGAATAAGTGTATTTCAAAACTTGTACACCCGGACCAGTCAGGGTTTATTCCCAACAGGTCCACCAGTGTAAACATCAGAAGGGTATACATGAACCTCCAGGTCCCGACAGAAAACACGGGCTCTAGGGCTGTTTTGTCCCTGGACACAGCCAAGGAGTTTGACAGCCTTGAATGGGGGTATACCTTTGGTGGGTGTTGGAGAAGTTTGGATTTGGCCCTTTATTTATCGGATGGCTGAAAATATTATATAATCACCCAAGCGCCAGATTAAAAATTAACAGGGAACATTCAGAAAAGCAACCTCTCGAGAGAGGGACGAGACAGGGGCGTCCGTTATCACCCCTGCTGTTCGCCCTGGCAATGGAGCCATTTGCAGAAGTGGTGAGATCATCAACTGGATTACAGGGATTTAAGAGAAAATGTGGGGAAGAAAGGATAGCACTGTACACTGATGATGTTTTATTTTTTCTGGGAGACACGGGGTCCACATTGGAAAAAGTGATGAATATGGTGGAGGGGTTTGGTAGGTTTTTGGGCTTAGTAATTAATTGGGAGAAGTCATCGCTCCTACTGGTTGACCCACTCACTGAAACCATCCCAAGGGGAATATCCCAGTTGAAAGTAACAGAGAAGATGAAATATCTTGGTATAGCTCTGTCAATAGATCCTAATCAGTATATCAGGGATAATTCAGTCCCACTTCTATCGAAATTTAAAAGGAAAAGTGATATCTGGTACAGACTCCCTTCGTCTGTGGCAGGACGTGTCAACCTGGTCAAAATGATATGGATGCCACAGTTACTGTACATACTCCATAATTCCCCAGTTTGGATTAGGGGAAAATGGTTCTTAAAAGTACCTACCCTTTTCAGGGAATTACTATGGAAAAAAGGCCAGGCCAGGATCAGTTTACAAACACTGCAGCTACCCACTAGTGAAGGGGAAATGGCGGTCCCCCATCCGCCCAGTTACTATCTGACAGCCCAATTACAGCAAATAGGGGGTTCTGCTACCCCGGGAGGGGCAAATGCCAGTGGTAAAATTATGCTACAGGGGAAGCCACATAAATCATTGGTGGAAGCGTTGGAGGCAGGCTCGCTACAAGGCGAGTGGCCAACACTTAAAATGGTCACTAAGGTTTGGCAGACAGTTAAGAGAACCATGGGGTACAGAGGAGCCACAGAATATTTGCCCATTTGGCATAATAAATATCTGCAGGAGCTATTAACTGTTGAGAAAAATAAGATATGGGAAAGTCATGGAATAAGTCGGCTGATACAACCGTATGAGGGCAACATCTTAGAATATTTTGCTGAGTTGAGACAAGAGTACGGGATCCCAAATAAAACATTCTATAGTTATTTACAGATTAGACATGCCCTGGACAACCAGTTCAGGGATTGCCCATTTGAATGAAGTAAGACCCCACTCCTCAATAAAATAAGTAGGGCAGATACTACTAAAGTCTTATATCTGAGATATATGCACAAATAACAGGTAGAATTAATACGCAGGAAGTGCCCTCTAGGATCAAAGAAAGATGGGAGGCTGACATGGGGGAAATAACTGAGGATCAATGGAAGAGGATTCTCGAATTTGGTACATTGGTGTCGGTTTCTCCTT
>NC_133334.1:10651203-10654048 GCF_042186555.1 Aquarana catesbeiana | reverse complement strand
AGAGAGAGAGAGAGAGAGAGAGGGGTGGAGAGAGAGAGAAAAAGAAAGAGAGAATGAGGTTGAGAATGAGGGAAAGAAAGAGAAATAATTAAAGAATAAGAGTGAGAGAAAGAAAGAAAGAAAAAGAAAGAGAGAGTGAGAGAAAGAAAGATAAATAATGAAAGAGAGAGAGAGAGAAAAAGAAAGAGAGAAATAATTAAAGAATAAGAGAGAGAGTGAGAGAGAAAGAAAGAAAAAGAAAGAGAGCGTGAGAGAGCGAGAGAGAGAGAGAGAGAGAGAGAGAGAGAGAGAGAGAGAGATAGGGGGGTGGAGAGAGAGAGAGGGGTGGAGAGAGAGAGAGAGAGAGAGGGGGGGTGGAGAGAGAGAGAGAGAGAGAGAGGGGGGGGTGGAGAGAGAGAGAGAGAGGTGGAGAGAGAGAGGGGGGGTGGGGAGAGAGAGAAAAAGAAAGAGAGAATGAGGTTGAGAATGAGGGAAAGAAAGAGAAATAATTAAATAAAGAATAAGAGAGAGAGTGAGAAAGAAAGAAAAAAGGGAGGGTGAGAGAAAGAAAGATAAATAAAGAATGAGAGAGAGAGAGAGAGAGAGAGAGAGAGAGAGAGAGAGAGAGAGAGAGAGAGAGAGAGAGAGAGAAAGAAAGAGGGAGAGAATGAGGGAAAGAAAGAGAGAAATAATTAAATAAAGAATAAGAGAGAGCGTGAGAAATAAAGATAAATAAAGAATGAGAGAGAGCAGAGAGCGCTGAGAGAGAGAGAGAGAGAAAGAGAGAAATAATTAAAGAATTAGGTGTCCTTTTATGAAACTGAGATCAGCGGCGATCCCGAGTCTCACCGCTGATCTCAGCTCATTACCAGTTTATGAAACTGAGATAATCAGCGGAGAACATGTTCTCCGCTGATTATCTCAGCACAGTGAGAATTCACAGAAACGGCCAGTTTATGAAGGTGCGATCTCAGCACCTCACTGGCGATCTGTGACAGAATTCTCACTTTCTGATTCTCTATTCCAGAAGTGGAGAATCAGAGTGAGAAGCCTGAAACTGGCTGATATTCTGGAGAAAGCAAGAAGTCTTTTGACTTCTTTCTTTCACCAGTCATAGTATATCTTCCCCACCATTACACACCCCAAAACCAGCAGGATAGGAATTTATAGTGTGTATATACTGTATATATATATATATATATATATATATATATATATATATATATATATATATATCTATAGCTAGATATAGATATAGATATATATAGATATATATATTTTTTTTTTTAGATGTTCACGTCTCTGGCTGGGATGACACTTGTGCGATGCGTGAACCAGCGTGATTCCTGTGCGGGTTTTCACATCGCACCTACATTGACATCTGCGCACCACTGCGGGTGTCAATGTAAAGTTAATGACACCCCCAGATCATTTCACAGATTGCAGTGCGAACTATGTAATGGTGCAGGAATCGGATCGCATGCGTGTTCACACCCATGCGATCAGATTCCAGTGCGGACCAAATAAAGGGTCCTGTACCATTTTGGTGCAAATATGGTTTAGGGCCAGTTCCCACTGCTGCGGTGTCCGAGATCGGATGTGATTCGCTCGGCACTGCAGTGCAAAATCACATCCGATCTCTGTGCGATGCGATTTCAGCCATACAGATAGTATTGCTAAATTTGCATTGCCCTCGGACCAAACTCTTACAGGACCCTTTTTTTAGTCCACAGCAGAATCGGATCGCATAGGTGTTCACACCCATGCGATTCAATTACTGTCCGAGTTTGCAGATCGCACTGCGATATGTGAACTGATTTGGGGGTGTTGTTAACTTTTAGGCCCAGTTCACACTTGTGCAATGCCGGGCATCGCACAGGCATCGCATGTAATTCGCAGCACACTGCCATTCACATTACATGCGATGTCTGTGCGGTGCGATATCAGCTGTACAGATAGTATGGCTGATATCGCACCGCATTCGGTGCAAACACGCAAAGGACCCTTTTTTCTGTTTGGACCAGAATCGGTTCGCATGTGTGTTCACACATATGCGATCCGATTCATGTCCGGACTGTCAGTTCGCAGTGCGATATGCAAGCTGAACTGGGGGTGTTGTTAACAATGTATTGACACTCCCCAGCGATTCACATATGGCAGTGTGAACTGACATGCGAGTCGGTGCGATGCAGGAACCCGCAGTGGATTTGCAGTGTTCTCGCATTGCACCAGTTTATCAATTTTTATGTATATCAATTATGAAATATATTTTATTTTAATTTATTAATACATTTTTATACTTGTATACTTTATTAAAATTATTTTTTTAATGATTATAAATGTATTTTGCATTTATATGGTGTATAGCTGCATTACATATGTGCATTACATTCATTTACTATACACCATTCACATTTAAATAGGGACATGTATGATCTTTAACCACTTCCCTACCCGCCCATAGTCATATGACGTCCACAGATGGGATCTCCCATCCTGGGTGGGCGTCATATGACGTCCTGGGATTCCCGGCCGCCTAGGGGGCGTGCGCGCGCCCGCCGCGTTCCTCGGGACCCGGTGCGTGTGCCCGGCGGTCGCGATGTCCGCCGGGCACCCGCGATTGCCCGTTAACCGGGCCGGCATGTGGATCTGTGTGTGTAAACACACAGATCCACAGCCTGTCAGCTCTGAGGAGAGCGATCTGTTTTCCCAGAACGGAGGAACACTGATCGGTCTCCTCCCCTTGAGCGTCCCCTCCCCCTTCAGTTGGTAATCCCTCCCTAGGAAACCTATTAACCCCTCCCCGCCCCCTAGTGGTTAACCCCTTCACTGCCTGTCACATTTACACAGTAATCAATGCAATTGT